>NC_073691.1:47494444-47766907 GCF_029784155.1 Uranotaenia lowii
TAAAAATGAGCCGGTAACGGAGCACTTTTGAGGATGCCTTTTAGAAAACAGAATTTGCGGTGGACACTGTATCTCAGCACAGAATCATCTGAAGTCAAAAAATCAGAGCAAAATATTTTTAATAGATGTTTTTCTGGACCCCAACGTTTTTATTTAACTTAAAAATATTTTTATGAAATTTTTGTGGCTGTTTGAATTGAAAACTACGATTTTTCACTTAAAAATCCGCCATTTTTCACCTGTAAAATCTTCCCAAAGTAAAAAAAATCAAAAAAGAAAAACGTTGGGGTCTGGTATTTTATATGTAGAAAATATGTTCCAAATTTGAAAAGAACCGGATAAGTAGTTTTCAAATGACGATGTCCACGGACTTTAAAAATGTGCTTTCGAGAAAAACGCGTTTGAAGTTTCTGCTCTTGCTTTCTTGCAGTATTAGATAGCAGGAGATAAATGCCTATAACTTCTACAGTTTTGCTTCAATTGTCTTGAAAATTTGACACAACATTCTTGAAATGTTTTACAATAAGAAAATAAAAAAATAAAAAAATCGATTTTTTGAAAGTGTTAGACCCTAACCCCCCCCCCCCCCCCTTAAAGACTTAATTATGACAAATATTTCATCCGAAGACTGCAATTTGATTTGAATAAGAATAAAAAAGTTATTTGGCGTCGAAAATGGGCTAACTTTTTTAAGGGTGGTATTCATCATTGATAACCCAGAGAACCATTTGGTGGGTATTTCGAATTTGCAATGCAAATATACATGCAAATATACGTGTAAACATATCGTATATAATGTAGCAAAACCAGTATATATGTACGTATAATTTTGGAGGCCATATAGGTACATTAGCAAACATATTCTTGATTTGGATTGAATTAAATTACGATTTGCACGACTTGTCATGCGCATCATTTACGACTGCCCTGATTCTTTTTGGAATATACTATGACAATTTACATCATCATATAGAATATTGAGGTTGTAATATACGACATTTTTCGTAACAATATGGAAAGTTTGACGACTTATTTGGTCGTCTTTTGCGACTTGAGTGCAGGGCTCTCATTTTCCGTCAGTTGAATAAAAATAAGATGATTATTTTTGTTCATACTATTTTTATGGATGAATAAACCAATTGGTTTATTCATCCATAAAAATAATAAAAATAAGATTATTTCAAAAAAATGAGTTTTTTGCTGTCAAATTCAAGTTTATATCGTACAAATTTATTATTTGCCTGATTGCTGATTTTTTTCAACGTTCATGAAGTTATTGTTAGTACCTGGACTTGATCCCCTGACCATAAGATTTGCAGCTCATGATGGTTCCTCGACGCTATCTGGAATATATAAATTCAAGGGGATTTGCTTCAAAGGCATTAAACCAAAAGCAAATCGTATATTTCTATAACTTAAATCTTTTAAATCGTAGAACACGTCATCGATGATCTAAAAATAGACCAACATTTTGAAGCCTTCTTTAATACGATTCCAATCATCGATGTCCCATTATCATAAACGATTTTATTGAACTTTTTTGTATTCTTTTACGATTACCAGCAAATACGTTTAACGAAAATCAGACATGCGAATTAATTTGCAAAGGTATACGATTGCATGCACATTATTACGAATCAATGCAGTTATATACGTTTTTATTTCGAATTATTTTATGCATAGCACGAAAAAATCTCTCAGTCACGGCTGATCACCGTATATCGGTCGTTTCACGGATTTTTTGCGAATTGTCGTACACAAAGGTCGAGTTCATATGTACATAAATACGAGTCTCTCTTCTTGTCGTAATAAAATCATGCAATGCTTTTAAATACGATAAAGAATATGCATGGACCGCACATTGTAGGTGCATATATACGAAAATGAGTATAAATAATATTCTATACGATGTAATCTGTAAAAGAAAATACGACTTCTGGTTGTCTGGGAATGCGTCGGGGCGTTCGAACATTTCGTCGCAGCATAAACCGTGATGAATACCACCCTTAAAAAAGTTTGCCCATTTTTGAAGCCTAATAACTTTTTTATTTCAACTCGAATCGATTTGCAGTCTTCGGATAAAATATTTGTCATAATTTGCGCTTTAAGAAAACCCGTTTTTAAACATATCGGCCAAAGCAAACCAAAGTTATCCATGAAAAACTGGATTTTCATGTTTCTCCCGAACGAAATGTCTCAAATCCCATACAAATTTCAGGCTCGTTGAGCGACCCCTTCCCGTGATCCGATCTGGCCCAAATTTGGCATGATATCTTGTACTAGGCCTAGAATCAATTTTAGTCTGCAGCACATAACTTTTTCAAAAGTCGGGTCATTTGGGGCACTCTAATGCACATAGTATTAAATTGAATCAAAATTTCTAAAATAATGTATTCAACTTTTCTCTATGATAACTAATATGACTCAAAATGAAGGTTTAAAACCTGTGCAGTTTTGTTATTCGATTCCGAATGATATTATTTTACTGAATCATTAAATCTTCTAAAGAAAAGTTATGTACTTAAATACTCAGAATGGTTAATATTTTAATTTATCACTACCATGATGTATTTAATTTCTTTTCTTGTCCAAATAAGTTGTTTTTCTAATCAATTATAAGGCCAATCGTTGAGTTTTAGGAAACTCTGAATTCAGGTTAATCAAATGCACCAATATAAGAAAACTTTTATCATCAGACAAATTTTCTCCATTTTTTAATCTGAACATCTCAAGAAATTTCAGAACTATAGTCCTGATAATCCAAAGCTTTTAGCGTTAACAAGGCTAGAAGCTGACATGATGGAATAAAGTAGGACAAAAAAGGTTAATTTTATATGAAATTATGGAAAAATTAGTGCCACATCAAATGAAAAAAAAAAAACATTAAAAATTTTAGAGGATGAATGACCTCTAAGTGGTTAAAATCTCCTATAAATAAATAGAAAAGAATAAAAGAAGAGAAGAATTACATTGATACGGACTTCAAAACTTTTAACCTAAAGGTTAATTGTTCAATTCGTCAATTCTGTTTAAAAAACGCTTTCATAAAGATTCATTAGCACCTGGTAAATAAAAAAATACTGTTTATTGCATGGCCTAAATATCCTTTTCATTTTTACAGAAATATTAAATAATATCCAGCTGTGTAATCTAGCAGCGAATTCAACTGGATGAAGTCAACTGTTTCATCTGTCGATTTGGCCTATTGGTAAGGTTTCGGAGAAGTATTCAGTAGACTTGAGTTCGATTCCTGTTCGAGGGGATTCAGATCAGTGAAAGGCTAATAGAACTCTCTTTCCTAGTAGACTGAGTCGATTTCGGGTCATTTTGGAATTGCTAAAAACCTGGGGTTTAAAAAGCTTCATTCTGTTTTATAACTCATACATGGTTTTCTTTGTAGAATTTTTAAGCAACGTTAACATCAGTAAATTTTAACTTTTAGGTTTGTATGGGAAAATTGATTATTTTGTTCGGAAAAATCAACATAATTTTTTTTTCTCTCGTAGAACTTAGCCGGCTAATGGTGTTTATGCATATTTATAAATTTGTTATAAGAAATTTTCCGCTGAACAATTTTTTTGAAGACTATGACTTTTGACATTGAAAAACAATCAATTCAACTGACATCACTGCTGGTGCCTGGCGAGGTATTGCTTTCAAAGCAGCCATGCAATACCTCGCTCCAGCAGTGATGTCAATTGAATTGATTATTTTTCATTGCCTCAACATAACCCTATTGAACAGCTGATAACTTTTTTCTTTAATAAGATACGAAGTTACAGTCTTCGACAAAATTTTCTTTAAATCTATATATATAAAAACTAGCTGACCCGGTAAACTTCGTTTTACCTTAGAATAAATAAATCGTAATAAATGTTTTATTTCATCTACATGTCCTTTATTTCATCGTGCTCGCGAATCGCTTTTTATGAAAATCGTAACAATATTAAATTGTACGACTTGTGTCCCATTTAAAGTTGATTTTGTATGGGAACTTTTCTTCCATAAAAAGTGAGAATCTTTAAACTATTATACAAACCATCTCTGACTCCAAAAACCCTCGGATACCAATTTTACTTCATTCCGACCGACCATTCATACGTGATGTTACAAAGAAAATGCCTCCATTTTTATATAAAGAAGATGTGAAGAAGAGATAACTTTGTATGGGGACCCCCCTTTAATAAAAAGTGAGATTCTCGAAACTATTATACAAACCATCTCTGACCCAAAAAACCCTCGGATACCAAATTTCACTTCATTCCGACCGACCATTCATACGTGATGTTACAAAGAAAATGCCTCCATTTTTATATACAAGAAGATGTGAAGAAGAGATAACTTTGTATGTGGACCCCCCTTTAATAAAAAGTGAGATTCCCGAAACTATTATACAAACCATCTCTGACCCAAAAAATCCTCGGATACCAAATTTCACTTCATTTCGACCGACCATTCATACGTGATGTTGTTACAAAGAAAACGCCTCCATTTTTATATATAAGATGAATTTCTGTCTGTCTGTCTGTCTGTCTGTCTGTCTGTCTATCAGTCTGTCTGTCTGTTCCCTATAGACTCGAAAACTACTGGAGCGATTTGCGTAAAACTTGCCAAATGGGGGTATTGGAGGCAGGGGAAGGTTTCTATTATGGTTTGAGACCCCTCCCTCTCTCATGAAGGGAGAGAGGGGCCTCTCAAACAAAAGATAATTTTTTGCATAACTTCAGAACCAATCAAGCAAATGGCATCAAGTTTGGCATGGAGTGGTATTTGGGAACGAGGAATATTCCTATGAATATAAGGTATCCCTCCCTCCTCTCAGTGGGGAGATAGGAAGGGGGGAGGGAGGCTACCTTACAATTTTTCATATATCTCGAAAACTAATCAAGATATTGGAAATAAAATTTACATGGGAAGGTATTTGGATACGAAAAATACTTCAATGATTATTTGAAACCCCTCCCTCTTTCCAGTAGAAAAGGGGAGAGGGCCTCTTTTATAACTTTTTACATAACTCAAAAACTAACAAAGCAAATGGAACCAAATTTGGCATGGGAGGGTATTTGGATACGAAAAATATGTCTATGATTATTTGAGAACCCTCCCTCTTTCCAGAAGGAAGATATAAAGGGGGGAAGAGTCCTCTTATAATTTTTAACAGCACTCAAAAACTAATTGAGCGAATGGAACCAAATTTGGCATGGGAAGATATTTGGATACGTAAAATGTTTCTATCATTATTTGAGACCCCCCCTCTTTGCAGTAGAAACATATATTGGAGGAAGGGGACCTTTTTTTATAATTTTTTAAATAACTCAAAAACTAATGAAGCAAATGGAACCAAATATGGCATGCAATGGTATTTGGGAACGAGACATGTTATAATGATTGTTTGAGACCTCTTCCTTCTTCCAGTGAAAAGGAAGGAAAGAGGGAGGAGAGTTTCATACAATTTTTGGCTGCATAACTCGAGAACTACAACAGCAAATGGAACCAAATTTGGCATGGAACGATATTTGGATACCAGAAATGCTTGAATATTTGATGAATATTTGGTATACCTCACTCTTTCGAAGAGGTGAATGAAAAGGGGGAGGAGGGGTCATCCTTACAGTTTTCAGTATAACTGGGGAGTCTATACGGCATGGAAAAGTCTTTAGTTACGTGACATATTTTCTACGATTTTTATAGACCCTTACACTTTACAGTGTAGAAAGGGGAAGAAAGGAGGGGGCTCCATATGAATTTTGTTGTAAAGCTTGAAAACTTATCAACCAATGGAACTATAGTTGATATAAGAGGATTTGATTATATGAGAGGTATGATTATTAAAGATCACGACCTCCATTCAGCAGGGGGTGATGAGAAGGACAGCGAGGCTTTCTTTTCAGTTTCTTAGCATGAATTCAGAACATATCAAGCAAAAATAACCATATTTTATAAGTAAGATTGTTTGCTTAAGATTAATTTGAAACCCTCCCAGCTCAGGGCAAAGCTTAAAGAAACAGATTAAAATTATCAGATCTTAAACACAAATTTATAGGTCAAGATTCAAAAAATTAGTTTCAGTCATCTTTGTATTGCAATTCAAAACTCCAGCTCTCATTTTATAGCGGTTGCTTTTGAATTATGTTATAATTTGATTTAAAATAATGTCAACAAAACAATAAAAATTTGAATAATTTCTGAAAGTATCATTTGTTTTTGAAAGGTGTAGCAAAGCACACCGGGTCAGCTAGTAATTTATAAATTCGAAAAGCATTAGGAAGCTCGGTTCAATAAAAATTATGTTGATTTTCCGAACAAAATAATCATTTTTTCTATACATACCTAAATGTTCAAATTTGCTCATGTGAACATTACTTTAAAATTCTGCCAAAAATCATTGACGAGTTTTGTATAGAAACGAAGCTTTTTAGATTACAGGATTTGAGAAAATCCAAAATCACCGATAATCAACTCAGTCTACTCTCCTAGGAGCATTACAACTTGAGGCAGATGGTCACTCTAGGTTTGCCCGGATATTTGTTACAAAATTTTGGATAAAGTCCAGTCCGGTCCAGTTTTCCGTACTTATTCACTTTATTTGCCATATCAAAAAAAATTGTGGTATAAATTTTTTCAATTTATGCTTCCAAAACGAAATTTTTTGAGCAAGTTTTAGAAAAATAATCATGAAAGATTTTTGGAAGCTAAAAAACGATTTAAACTCTGTTGATGCGTTTTTCTGAGAACATTTTTTACATAGTTTTTATTTCTTGATTTTTGTTGAGTAATTCCTGGATTTTGTTTGAGCATTCCGTAGCTGATCTACAGACTTTTTTCCGAAGCATGTTTTTTCGGATTTTTTTTCTTAAACTTTGAATAACGGAAAACTGAAGTATTGCAGCTGAATATTGCCTTAGATACATATTTGAGTTACATCACGAGGTTTTCAAAACTATAAATCGTTTGTGAAACAAGGGAGATGTACATATTGGTTTTAGTCATGCAGGAGTGTCAAATTGACACTCCAAGTACTGTAACGGGTAAAAACTTCTGGGAAGGATGAGGGTTAATAAGAGTTTCGATGAGATTCAACAACGTAAAAATTATCATTGATGGACAGTATAAGTAATCCGCAGACATAAGAGGCCACAAACCAACAATGTACGTTCGTACGATTGCATTGCAACAATAAGTAAACCCCAACTTCAGTGCCGCGGTTGGCTGGTACTTGTTCGAAGGGCACAGTTTCACTTTCTGTTTACCCGATTGAAGCTTTTAGTTTTTCTGCTTTATGTATGCGATTCAATCGGATATTGACGAAAGCCTTTTTTCAGGGCCTTTCCTATTGAACCGAGGAAAAATGTACCTTTGATTGATGATGGTCTATGATATGTAGAGGATAGGGAACAGAATAACACTATAGCTACAGTGTTTCTTATCAAGACAATGATTCCGGATGTTTTCCGAGCATGAAAATGTAACATCGACATAGATGGTATGGATAGGTTTGGAGATAATGAACATTTTGATTAGTGTTTTACGAGCCCTTTGATTGGGAAAATTAAGATCTTTTTTTATGGGCTTGGGTCAATTCCGGTTTGATGTTTCTCTACGTTAGGACGATTTTTTCTTCGATACTTCTTCGTCAACTGAATCTTTGTTAATTCTTTTTATTGTGTACTGAAACATGCATGTTAATTTTCTTAACAATTCTACTGGTTAAATACTGTACAGTGTATAGTATTTTAAGATCGGTGATTTTCTTGTAAATTTTTGCAAAAGTTCTTGTCTTAGTTCAAAGATCAATAAAACTAACATATTACAGCTAATTACAGAACTAAAATGTAAACACAATCGTCATTTCTTCATTTTGAAATCAGACTCATTAGAATTGTAGATTTTTCGTAAACTAGATTTTCCTTCGACTTTATAATACTCTTTAAACAGGGGATTTTGCATCCATCTTCTGGTCTAGACAGCTGTTTTTCCATTCTCTCGTTAGTTATTGCTCATAGCTCTATCTCTTATTCTATAATGCCTGAATTTTTTCGTTGTTGAATATTATAGATATTAAACAGAATTTCAAACCTACAGTTTGATTTGAGGCTTCGTGAAATCTCAAAGGATTCTCTCCGTGAACGAATTCGACAACATTTGTAGCTTTGCACTAGTCATTCATTGTAGCAACACACGTTCTCTTCATTGATAATAGTAGATTGTTATCATTCATGCCATAGAGTACAGTCCCAAATGGCTTAACCCAATCCCAACCAATCAACCATCAACAACGTATCTATGTATCTCTCTCCGATCCCGTAGAAAGCTCCGCGAGTTCACAGCGCTAGTGATGCGTACGCTCTTCGTGCTCGGTTCCTTCAACTACATCCGGTTCAAGGGCGAGCGGGCGTCCCCGAAGGAAGCTCCGGTGATCTGCGTGGCCCCTCACACCGCCTTCTACGATTCAATCTGCGTGATCCTGTTCGGGCCGTCGGCCGTGGTCGCCAAGTACGAGACGGCCTCGTTGCCATTCTTCGGAAGTAGGTTTCGTGCCAGAATGGGATCTTTGGGGGTTTCTAGAGGGCAGTTCGCGTCACGATCATTTTCTGATAAATTGGCAACACTGTTCAGATTGTTTTGAATTTCAAATTGAATGTTTGACGTAACGCAAACTGCCCTCTAGCCTTGACCAACTACCAATAGATGGCGTTAGTGAGCGAAAATAAGTCCAATGGCTGATATGAATAAAGCTCTAGTAATTGCTTTTGCTATTTTCGAGCAGTTTTGTTAGTCAATTTCTTCGAATGGCATGCATATTTTTAATCCGGAGCAGGTTGAAAGTAAATGTTTTACTCAGCTTTTTCATATCTAGCTGAGCAAATGCTTTCAAATGTTGCCATTCAAAAGTTCGAGCAAAGTAAAAGCTATCGAAGCAATTGCTATTTTTTTATTCATACCACCTAATGATTCAAGAAATTCGTTGAAGTTCGAAAAGACAGAGAAGAAGAGCGGGCAATTGAGGATAGTCACGTCTAGTTTAAAGAAAAACAGGATGTCGTACAGTCAAATAAAATAATCAGGTGCAGGAATAGTTTTTTTTATTCTCAAGGATAATTTTAAGGTTTTATTATTTTTTTAAAATTTTATAATCTAGCCTTAGATGGCCTTCAACGGCGCCATACGTAGGTATATGTTCCAGGTTGTGACGTGAGACGCTTAACTGTATATACGTTGAAAAAGGTAGCAGAATTGATGTGACATTTTTATACAAAATTAAATATTTTAATTCATACTTTTGAAATTAAAGCTGTCAATCGTCAATTCTTTTACCTCTACATAACGACAAAACACTTTACTAACTGACTAATTCATATGAAATGTGACTAAACCGGATACGTGTACTGGACTAGTTTTTAAAATGTTATATCGGAATAATCGTACTATTAGTGTTTAATGTTAAAATTTGATTGAAAGTTCGATATTAAATCTACATTCAGCTTACGTTTTGAAAAACGCAGGTCTTCCTTAATAACAAAGCAGAAGAACAGAAACAAATTAGAACAGTTATCTATTGAAAAAATTAAAACAGAAATCGAAATTAGTAAACAGAAAAAAAATGTGAAAACTTAGAGTTAACCACTTAAAAGCATTAATAAGAAAACAGAAAAAATAAAACAAACTGAATCAGAAAAGAGCAAAAATTTTAAAAACAGGCAACTGACGGAAAAACGTAAACAAAAGAAAAAACTAAAAAAAACTGAAAAAATTCAATACAGATAGAAAATGATATAAAACAGAAAGAATAAAACAAAACTGTTCAAATAATGACAAAAATAAGAAAATATAACAAACAAAATTGAGTACTAAAACGAAAAAAAAAAAACAAACAAGAAAACAACAATATAACAATACAAGAATACAAGAATACAACAATACAAGAATACAAAAATACAAGAATACATTAATACAAGAATACAGGAATACAAGAATACAGGAATACAAGAATACAAGAATACAAGAATACAAGAATACAAGAATACAAGAATACAAGAATACAAGAATACAAGAATACAAGAATACAAGAATACAAGAATACAAGAATACAAGAATACAAGAATACAAGAATACAAGAATACAAGAATACAAGAATACAAGAATACAAGAATACAAGAATACAAGAATACAAGAATACAAGAATACAAGAATACAAGAATACAAGAATACAAGAATACAAGAATACAAGAATACAAGAATACAAGAACACAAGAATACAAGAATACAAGAATACAAGAATACAAGAAAACAAGAATACAAGAATACAGGAATACAAGAATACAAGAATACAAAAATACAAGAATACAGGAATACAAGAATACAAGAATACAAAAATACAAGAATACAAGAATACAAGAATACTAGAATACAAGAATACAAGAATACAAGAATACAAGAATATTAGAATATGAAAATAAGGAAAATACAAGAATACAAGAATTCAAGAATACAAGAGTACAAGAATACAAGAATACAAGAATACAAGAAAACAAAAATACAAGAATACAAGAATACAAGAATACAAGAATACAAGAATACAAGAATACAAGAATACAAGAATACAAAGGTACAAGAATACAAGAATACAAGAATACAAAAATACAAAAATACAAAAATACAAGAATACAAGAATACAAGAATACAAGAATACAAGAATACAAGAACACAAGAGTACAAGAATACAAGAATAAAAGAATACAAGAATACAAGAATACAAGAATACATGAGAATACAAGAATACAAGAATACAAGAATACACGAAGACACGAATACACGAATCCAAGAATACAAAAATACAAGAATACAAGAATACGAGAGTACAAGAATGCGAGATACAAGAATACAAGAATGCAAGAATACAAGAATACAAGAATACAAGAATACAAAAATACAAGAATCCAAGAATATAAAAACACAAGAATACAAAAATTCAAGAATCCAAGAATACAAGAATACAAGAATACAAGAATACAAAAATACAAAAATGCAAGAATACAGGAACACAAGAATATAAGAATACAAGAATAAAAGAAATGCAAGAATACACGAAGACACGAATACACGAATCCAAGAATACAAAAATACAAGAGTACAAGAATACGAGAGTACAAGAATGCAAGAATACAAGAATACAAGAAAACAAGAATGCAAGAATACAAGAGTATAAGAATACAAGAATACAAAAATCCAAGAATACAAGAATACAAGAATACAAGAGTTCAAGAATACAAGAATACAAGAATACAAGAATATAAGAATACAAGAATACAAGAATACAAGAATACAAGAATACAAGAATACAAGAATACAAGAATACGAGAATACAAGAATACAAGAATACAAGAATACAAGAATACAAGAACACAAGAATACAAGAATACAAGAATACAAAAATACAAGAATACAACAATACAAGAATACAGGAATGCAAGAATTCAGGAATACAAGAACATGAATACAAGAGTACAAGAATACAAGAATACAAAAGTACAAGAATACAAAAATACAAGAATACAAGAATACAAGAATATAAGAATACAAGAATACAAGAATGAAAAAAAATCAAGAATACACAAACACACGAACACAAGAGTACAAGTATACAAGAATACAAAAATACAAGAATCCAAGAATATAATAAGACAAGAATACAAGAATACAAGAGTACAAGAATACAAGAATACAAGAATACAAGAATACAAGAATGCAAGAATACAATTATACAAGAATACAAAAATACAAGAATACACGAATATAAGAACCCAAGAATAAAAGAAATGCAAGAATACACGAAGACACGGATACACGAATCCAAGAATACAAAAATACAAGAATACAAGAATACGAGAGTACAAGAATGCGAGATACAGGAATACAAGAATGCAAGAATACAAGAATACAAGAATACAAGAATACAAGAATACAAGAATACAAGAATACAAAAATACAAGAATCCAAGAATATAAAAACACAAGAATACAAAAATTCAAGAATCCAAGAATACAAGAATGCAATAATACAAGAAAACAAGAATACAAAAATGCAAGAATACAGGAACACAAGAATATAAGAATACAAGAATAAAAGAAATGCAAGAATACACGAAGACACGAATACACGAATCCAAGAATACAAAAATACAAGAATACAAGAATACGAGAGTACAAGAATGCAAGAATACAAGAAAACAAGAATGCAAGAATACAAGAGTATAAGAATACAAAAATACAAGAATCCAAGAATACAAGAATACAAGAGTTCAAGAATACAAGAATACAAGAATACAAGAATACAAGAATACAAGAATACAAGAATACAAGAATACAAGAATACAAGAATACAAGAATACAAGAATACAAGAATACAAGAATACAAGAATACAAGAATACAAGAATACAAGAATACAAGAATACTAGAATACAAGAATACAAGAATACAAGAATACAAGAAAACAAGAATACAAGAATACAAGAATACAAGAATACAAGAATACAAGAATACAAGGATACAAGAATACTAGAATTTTAGAATACAAGAATAAAAGGAATGCTAGAATACACGCAGACACGAATATAAGAATACAAGAATACAAGAATACAAGAATACAAGAAAACAAGAATGCAAGAATACAAGAGTATAAGAATACAAAAATACAAGAATCCAAGAATACAAGAATACAAGAATACAAGAGTTCAAGAATACAAGAATACAAGAATACAAGAATACAAGAATACTAGAATACAAGAATACAAGAATACAAGAATACTAGAATACAAGAATACAAGAATACAAGAATACAAGAAAACAAGAATACAAGAATACAAGAATACAAGAATACAAGAATACAAGAATACAAGGATACAAGAATACTAGAATTTTAGAATACAAGAATAAAAGGAATGCTAGAATACACGCAGACACGAATATAAGAATACAAGAATCCAAGAATACAAGAACACAAGAATTCAAGAATACAAGAATACAAGAATACAAGAATACAAGAATACAAGATTACAAGAATACAAGAACACAAGAATACAAGAATACAAGAATACAAGAATACAAGAATACAAGAATACAAGAACACAAGAATACAAGAACACAAGAATACAAGAATACAAGAATACAATAATACAAGAATACAAGAACACAAGAATACAAGAATACAAGAACACAAGAATACAAGAACACAAGAATACAAGAATACAAGAATACAAGAATACAAGAATACAAGAATACAAGAGTACAAAAATACAAAAATACAAGAATCCAAGAATACAAAAAAACAAGAAAAAACATGAAAGAATAAGAAAAAATGAGAAAACAAGAAATACAAAAAAAACAAAAAAAAAGAAAATAAAAAAATACAAGAAAATCAAGAAAAAACAAAGATAAAACAAGAAAAAAAAGGGAAATTTGAGAAAAAAACCAGTAAAATTTAGAAAAGAAAACCAGAAAATATTGAGAAAAAACCAGAAAAAAAGTAAAAACAAAAAAAGAAAAAAGCAAGAAAAAAAACAAGAATACAAAAAAAAACGTTAAAAATAAAAAAAACTAAATAAAAGAAAGCATGTTAAAAATAAAGAAAAGGAATCAAAAAATAAAAAACTCGTGCTTAGAAAAGAAAAAAATGATAATACAAAAAAAATATAAAGAAAAACAGAAAAAAAGAAAATAAAAAAAACTGATTAGCGGAAAACCCGAAAAACTATAAACACGAAATAAAAATCAAATGATATTACATGATGACAGATAACGGAAAAAAGGAAACGCTTAAAAAACTATGCTTATATGCTTATGCTTATGATACGTACACAGCCAGATCTTGTCAGCATCCCGGTGAATAGTAAAAATACATTCACTATTCATCTTATCTAGGCCGGGCCCACTGTGCAGTATTGGACGCAGAGACGACTGGAACCAGGGAAGGAAGAAACGTGGACAACAGTACCATACGTTCCTATGTTTATTTGATAGAAAGGAAACGCTAAAAAAACTAAACAGAAAACAAAAAAGCAGCAGCAACTGAAATGAATTGAAATAATCATGAGATTATGGCGACTCTAATGCCAAATTTTGATATCACGAATCAAATCAAAATTAGAAAATAAAGAAAAATCTAATCATAGTCAGAAAAATAAAACATAGCCAGCAAAAAAATTAACGGAGATCAGAACACAGTAAACATTGAAAAAAAGAAAATAGAGAACTGAAACAAAATAAAAAAAACATGTAACAAAAAATTGAATAAAAAGCAAAAATCCGAAAGGAGTATTAATCTGACAGCGAAAATTATAAAGTAGAAAGCAGAAACCGGATTGCAGGAAGCAGAAAACGTATCGAACGATCAGAAAGCAGAATAAAAAATACCAAATCAAACTAGAAAACCTGAGAAATAAAAAAAACATTAGAATCAAATAAAACGGGTTAATAAAAATTATTAAAAATCGCAAAATTCAAAAAAAAAAAAAAAACAATAGAAAATTGAAAAATCTGAGATTGATAATTTGATAAATTATAAAATTTATAAAATGATAAATTAATGAATTGATAAATTGATGAATTGATAAATTGATAGATTGATCAATTGATAAATTGATGTATTGATAAATTGATAAATTGATAAATTGATAAATTAATAAATTGATAAATTGATAAATTGATGAATTGATGAATTGATTAATTGATAAATTGATAGATGATAAAAAGAGAGAAAAAATATATAATTTAAAATGGAAAAAATTAAAATTCATAATTTTAAATCGAGAAATTGAAATTTAAAGAAAATGTATGAATTGAGAATAAAAAATTAAAAAAACCCAATAAAAAAAGCGATAATTTAGAAATTGAAACTACAGAAATAAAGGATAAGACAAATAGCGAAATATATAAAAAACTAGTACATTAAAAAAACTTAATTAAAAATAAAAAATAACAAAAAGAAAAAAAAAATAATTCAAAATATTTGAACAAAACAAAAGAAAAAATTTCAAAAATAGAAAACCAACTAACTTTAAAATAAAAAATGACAAAAAAAATAAAAAGACAAATTCAAACAAAAAAAAAATGAATTAAAAAATAAGCAAATAAATATTTCAACAATAAGGAAACATTAAAATAAAAAAAAATTGGAAAGGAAAATTAAAACTAAAAATTAGAAAAAAAAAAACAAAAAAAAATAGAAACGAAGAATTACAAAACAATAGAATATAAAAATGAAAAATATAGAAATAAAAATAGAAAGAATAAAATTGAAAAGAAGAAAATAAATTATAAGTTAACAAAAAAAAAATATCAAAATTTGAAAAATAAAAAAGGAAATCACACAATAAAACATAAATAATTAATAAAAAAAACCTAATAAAAAAAATCAAAAAACAAAAATAAATAAAAAAAAATTATTGTATAAATACTTAAAAAAATTGAATTAAAAAAAAATCAAAAAAAAAAATTAGAGTTACAAAAAAATGAAAATAAAATTCTAAATTGAAAAAGGAATTTTCTGATTTTTTTTTTGTTAAATAAGTAAAAATCTTAAAAAAAGAACTCAATCAATAAGTAGAAAATTAAAAAAAGGAAAGCGGAATTTGAAAATTGGAAAACGAATGAAATGTACAAAAAACGCACTTTTATGAGTTCTGACTTCGTCCTCAAATCAGGATTCAAATTGGGTCAGAAATCACAGATCCGCGACCAGGAAAAAACTACTAGATTCAGTTATCAAAATCAGAAATCCGAATCGACGAATAATCAGTTAAAAAGCCAATTCAATTATCAAAACCAAATGTCTCATAAATGCTGTAAATTGCTGCGGAAGAATGATCTCATAATCGGTATCACAGAACTTCTGGACTAGAATGCAATAACAGGACCCTAAAAATTGAGTAATTTGTTTTCAAATCTTTTTAAAAATTAACTTTTATCAGATTTATTCATTCAAGTTGACAGGGTTCAATTTGAGCTGTAAATAGCTTTAGAAAGTATCATGTTTGATATTGATTTTAACTGTAATTTGATTGATTTTCTGTTCCAAAGAACTACACATTCAGTCATAAGTATATTCATTGCATTCACTTACCTCGTTTTACTTTTTCTTTTGCGCTTTTTATCGTTATTTCACACACATCCTCTAGTCTTTGGCAGCGAACCCTTACAATGTCAGCTCATGATTGCGCTATTTTTCCTTGCAAACGGTAACAGTAGAAAAAAAGAATCAAAGCATGAATACTTCCTTCTAGAGAGCGCGCGGGCCCATCTTGACAGAACATTCTGTAGTAGCATACTCGAAGAAAGGCAAGGCGATGTGTTATAACGTTTCGTGTGTCCTTACCGATTGACTAAGAAGCAGCCCGCAAGTTGAAGCATTTCCACAATCACATAATATGAAGGGGGCAAGGATTTGTCCCCGTGTATGAGGCACGACGAGAGCCATCCTTCCGGATTTGTGTGGAGATTTTTTTTCTTTACTTTTTCTAAAGCTTCTTTCCACATTTGTCAGGTGCAACCTTTGCACTTCTCAGCAGCACCAACACGTATAGGGCCTTTCTAAGGAGCCTCGAGGTTATTTCGCCTGTCTATTTTGGTGCTTCAGTGTCAACACAACGCCGGGTCTTGAGTTATGCAATGGAACCACAGACTGTTGCCTGTAAAATATACGCTTCTTTGAATGAATGAAATGATTGTTTTTGAGACGTGATTTGCCTTTCCATTTTTAGCCCTCTCCAAGCTATTTAAGACGACTTGTCCAATTTTTTTTTCCTTTCCGGAACTAAGGTCAAAACATCACACACACTTTTGTTACTCTTATAATGTCTTATTCTTTTCTCTTTTCTCCATCTGCTTCCTTCATCTTTCCAAATAACCATGGAATCTGTCACACACACACACATGCACAATCATCTACCAAAACATCACCTACACACCATCAATCAACCCTAAAAACCAATGGACGACCAACATTGACGGACCTTCCGGTATCCGGTATTTTGGACGAATGGAACCAACGTAATGACGATCTGTACAATTACCCAAACCAAAAACAGACGCATGAAGCCACTGCTCAGTCAGTGTGCGGTAGCGATGTATTCGTGTGCCGGGCTAGGAATTGCCATAAGGGGCAGGCAGGCCAGCCGGGCCGAGGCTCCGGTCCTGGTGGTGTCCCCGCACAGTTCCTTCCTGGATGCCATCATAATCTATCTGACTGAACTGACCAGTCCGCTGGTGCGGAACGCCGACGCCAATCTGGGAAGTAAGTGTGGATTTTGACATTTTTCTTAGTGACTGTACTCGTGACAGAAGTTACAACTGGCTAGCAGCGGTGTGCGGTAAGATGCTAGACACTAGTTTATGTTAAGATCGCCAAAACTCACTGTAAGTTAGACTGTATTGGACCCTCGAAATGGTGCTTCAACAGTCTAAATAGAAGGGGACTTATAGGACTGCCTTATGGTACCTTAGTTCAAACTTCCCCCAATGCACAAATTCCTTTAGATAATAAAAACTACAAACAGAAAAGCCACTAATTAGGCTAGGATAAGTAGAAACTCCGTAGGTACTGTGCTAAAATTGCCCGCTCGTAACTATCCCGAAATACCATTGACATTTCGAAAAGCCCTGTTACCGTTTATTGATACATTCCTTCTGTTTTTTAACCCAAACGTAACCACCCAGAGCTGATCGACTACGCCCAGCCGATCTACGTGTGCCGGGAGGATCCCAACTCGCGGCAAACGACAATCAAGGAGATCATCGAACGGGCCAACTCGAAGGAGGACTGGCCCCAGATCTTGATCTTCCCGGAGGGTACCTGCACCAATCGGACCTCGTTGATTCAGTTCAAGCCGGGCGCCTTCTACCCTGGCGTTCCGATCCAGCCGGTTCTGGTTCGGTACCCCAACAAGGTCGACACCGTCACCTGGACCTGGGAAGGTCCAGATGCGTAAGTTTTCACCTACTGTTTTTTTAACGTTACATCCGTTAACCTCTTCCGTTTTTCCCAGTTTGCAGCTGCTCTGGCGAACGCTAACCCAATTTCACACGTTCTGCGAGATCGAGTTCATGCCGGTGTACTACCCGAGCGAGGAGGAGAAGCACGATCCGAAGCTTTACGCCCGGAATGTGCGCAATCTGATGGCCCGGGAGCTGGGTATACCGATCTCGGACTACACCTTCGACGACTGCAAGCTGATGACGTTCGTCAAGAACATTCACATGCCATATGCCGCCTTTAGTGCGGACATTGAGAAGCTGCGAAAAACTTTGGGGTAATGCCGTTCAAATTGTGTCAATAATCTTAACCCTAATACCGTGTTTAATTTCCCCACCTGTAGAATGCATAAGATCAACATTGAGGAGCAACTGGTGAGCAGTACGGATAGGTTTACCGAGGACAACAGTTACCTGAAAATCGAAGAATTTGCGGAAAGGCTGCAGATACCGGTCGACGATGATTCCACCAAAAAACTGTTCCGGATATTCATCAAGGTTTGTACAGACTGTTGTTACACATTGGAATTTGACGGTTATAGAAGTAGCACGTCACCATCCTACAAATAAATGTCGGTATCCTCAATCGGGTGGCCGACGACGCAACCGCTGTCTAACTGATGCTATTAAAGGCGTAGCTCACATCCAGGGTACTCTCATCAGATTTTCCGTGGACATGTTTTCCAGGTCCCGCTCCCACTTTAACACTTCGACGCAGATGCTCTGACCTGGCAAAGTGATCGCTATCTGTGAAGGACTAGCTCACCCTCCAGTCATTTGTCCAGCCCGGACTGCAGAATCGCTCCCATTTCTGTGGTAGGTCCTGGAATCGCCTACACTCCACTGGTCTACGTTCTGCCTTGACAGGGCTTCCAGAACTTCCAGTAGTAACTGACCCATTTTTTTTATTAGTTGATCACCCAGGTGGTAAATCCTTTTAACGGATTGCAATCCAAAACGCGCAAGCCACCGCGTCCCCCCAGTTTGCAACTCTGGGTGCAATTGGAAGACTCATGATACAATGATAAGGAACACTGTACCCCCTACGCCATAAAGTCCACCTGGGGCTACTGACCTTTGTTCCCACCTCGAACTGTTTGACACACTATACTTCAATAGTGGGAGGACAATTCGCGCTAGTGCGTTCCAAGGCAATACTGGTTTCCCTCCTCTGTCAGCAATACCTCCTTCTAACACAACTCGATTCGCAACCCCTCCTCTGACGAGTTAGGACCCGACATCTCATCATGTGAATGAGGTCCCCATGTAGCGCAACTACTAACTTTGTGGATCTAGTCCAGGAAGTCCAGAAACATAAAGCGAGTTGTCGACGACCCTAAGTGATCGGTCCACCATTGGCCACCACTTTGCGCATCTACTCGTTTCGCGAGTCGGGTCCATAGCCACCGAAACGAGTTGGCGATCGCTCTCACTCTGGTCACGTCCGCATTTCAGGGCCATGACCCCCCGAACGCGTGCTGGACCCTCACCCTCACACCCGAGTACCTGGTACCAAAGTACCCGGGTGCACCACTTCTTCCGCGCGGGTTTGGCAGACTCGTCGATGGCCTCTAGTGGGTTTAGTGCAATGTGGTGGAAAGAGAGGTGATGAGAAAGAAACGTTGCAAAAGTAGAAGTAAAGTTTTTTCTTCGTAAACATGGTTAGCATGACAGAAGTGACGTCACTACCGACCATTTCCGCGACGCATTTTGCCTAGGATAATTGAAGCTCCCTGACAACGACGCGTCGCGACGCAGGGCTTGTTTATGTTTATTTTTCTTTTTTCTCTCGTACGTGCAATAGTGTGCGTTCCTTTGCGCCACCTTAGTAAAAGTGTACCTCATTGGGTTTAGTGATAGTTTGTACGTCTCGGTGGTCGAGTGGTTAGCGTGGTAAAACGGAAATCGCTGGTCCACTGATGGCATGGGTTCGATTCCCATCTCGGTACTGGGTGTTAAATGTTAATCTTAAATTGTCCACGTCATTTATTCAGTCTGTAAAGCCTAAATCGGCTAAGACGGTGTATGTCTTTTTTAAAAAAAAATTCTCTTGGCCGTACATCTGCAATACGCCGGACTTGCAGACACGTTTCCACCCTGGACCACGAGGAGGTGGAACTACCAGCCCAGCCCAGGTAGGCTTCTACCTGTGAGTTCTTCGGAGATTTTATGAATCATAACGCGAAACATCTCCAGAGGACACCGGGGGTGGGGCACTACAGCTACATACTTACCTAAGGGCACGGCTCCGATTGACCCACGCATAGGGCTAAGATAAAAGATCTCCACTGCTGGCGATCCCGAGCCAACGTCTTCATTTGCTGCCAGCCAAGGTTCAGGGGCTAGACTACACCGCCACGAGCTTCTGGGCCTACCTCTTCTTCGATGCCCATCTGGATGCCAGTGAACTGCCTCTCTGCAAATCTCGTTTTCATCTCTTCGAAGCGTGTGCCCAATCCATCTCTACTTACGTTCCCGAATCTCGATTTCTAGCGCCTTCTGATGACACCGGCGATGTAGTTGTATGTTTAAGCACTCCACTATCTCAACCTGATGCCTATCGAAATTGCAAGGATTTACTGTGTTGATTTCTATCGACTTGGTCTTTCCGACATTGATTTTGAGACCTGCTGCCTTGGAGCTTTCGGGTGAGGTCGTCGAGTTTGCTCTGCATATCCGATTGTGTTTGGGCGAGCAAAACAATATCGTCTGAGTGGTCAAGGTCGTTTAGTTTCTCCATTGTTGAAGCATTCCACGGCAACCCTCGGTTCGGTGTTCAGTCAAGATCTCATCCATTACGATGGGATAAAGTAGCGGTGAAAAAATACATCCTTGTCTCACTATACGGATTGGATCAGACAACACCGTCGTGCAGAACCTTGCACGGAAATGCCTTGTACTGTGCTTCAAAGAGATGGACTAGTTTCTCTGGGACTTCTGGTCGCCTTAGAGCCGCTCAGATGTTTTCATGGTTAAGTCGGTCAAATGCTTTTTCGAAATCAACGAACACCAGTAGAAGAGGGTCCTGGAATTCGTTGATTTGTTCCAGTATGATTCGTAGCGTTGTAATGGTCCACACTTGATCGTCCGGATCGAAATCCAGCTTGTTGCCGTCGGAGTGTAGCGTCGATTTTCTCCTGGATCCTATTCACGATCACTTTGCAGAGTGCTTTGAGAGTTGAACAGATCAAAGTTATGCCACGCCATTTACCGCACTTGGTCAGGTCTCCTTTCTTCGGGACTTTTACAAGGATACCCTGCATTCAGTCGGCCGGGAATGTCGCAGTATCCCAAATGTCAGCGAAAAGACATTGCTGCGGGTTCTGTTGGCCATCGCTATTTGTGATCCGGAAGAAATGTTCAAAAGAAAATGCTCAGTCCAAAACTTGAGCTGATCTGTTCGATCTGTCAACAGCTGACCTACTCGGTCTTTCAGCGGCATTCTTGCATTAGTCCTTGCAGCACTGCAGGCCTGCGGGCTTAACAGGAAACCAACTCCTCGTTCCCGAGTAGCGTCTTCTCTATGGCAGGTAAAATAGGCAGCGGTCGAGGAACAGAAATAAACGCGGTTTACGGTGTGACTGACAACTATGGAAAGAGTTTTATTTCGTAAGCAAAGTGTGTGTTTATTTTGTGTGTGATGGAGTAATGAAAAACACTGAATGAAATGTTCCGGGTAGAACTGACGTCGGTGCTCCATAATGGGGTGTCCGACACTCCTCCTCAACGATGTTAGTTCGAAGTCTCAATTGAATCTATGACGCCGATGGCTGTCCTGTGCCGCTCCAGCTTCACGCGATCCAGGGGCTTTGTCATTATGTCCTCCTCCATGCTTTCAGTAGTCATGTAGCGGAGCTCGATGATTCGTTTTGAGTATAGATCTTTGGTGAACGCATACTTGGTGTTAATGTACTTAGAACGGCGTTCCAGACGTTCAGACTCCACGATCTTCATACACGATTGATTGTCCTCCCATACGACGACAGGAGCTCGTTGTTCTTGCTGTAGATCCTGGAGCAGCTTACGGTACCACAGCAACTTCTGGCAACCTTCCGCCAGGGCCACGTACTCGGCCTCGGTCGAGGACACAGCAACGCATGATTATTTTCGTGTGCCCCATTCGACGAGCCCTCCGCCGAACTTCAGTAGAAAGCCAGAATGTGATTTCATGTCGCTGGCCCAGCTAGCGTCCACGTAGCATTCAAGTTCGCCGATGCCGGATCCTAGATGCAAACGGTAATCTTTCGTAGCCTTGAGGTACCTGATGACTCGCTTTGCTTCGGTCCAATCACTGTTCGACGGATTTGAAACTTTTCTTCCCAGCAACGATGTAGCCACGCAGATGTCCGGCCTGGTGTTTACCGCAATGTAAAGCAAACTGCCCACCAAACTGCGGTATGACGTGTTTGTAGGCAATTCGGTCTCCTCCTTTTGCTTGAGATATTGGTCCATTGGAGATGAGTCCATTGGCACTTTTGATGGTTTAGCGTTTTCGTGCCCGAATCGTTGGATGAGCTTCCCGATGTAGTTGGATTGGTCCAGTGTATAATGGTCGCCCTTCCTGTCTACGCGTATGCCCAGGAAGTGTTTGAGTTCACCCAGACACGATAATTTGAAGTCTTTTTGAAGCGCACGAGATATTTCTCCGAACTCCTCCTCCGAGCTGAACGTGATGACCATATCGTCGACGAATATCAGAATGAAGGTCTGCTTCCCTTTGTGGCTGCGAATGTACAGGCATTTGTCGGCACTAGCTTGGACGAACCCCATCGTTTTGAAAACTCCGTCTATTTTCTTATTCCAGGCCCTGGCAGACTGTTTAAGTCCATAAATGCTTCGTTTTAGGCGACACACCATGCTGTTGTTTCGTTGGAAGCCAGGCGGTTGCTTCATGTAGACAACCTCCTCCGAGTCTGCATACAGGTAGGCGCTTTTTATGTCCAGGTGCTTGACTAGCATCTGTTGCTTGCTAGCCAACACGAGCACTGTTCGTAGGGTCGCCTGTCGTACGACGGGGGCAAAGACCTCGTCGTAGTCTTGGCCGCATCTTTGCGTGAATCCTTGGGCAACCAGTCTTGCTTTATGACGCACTATTTGCCCGTTTTCGTCCTGCTTTCTTTTAAAAGTCCATTTGCATCCTACCGGTTTGTTTCCAGGCGGCAATGGGACCAACTCCCACGTACCGTACTGTTCAAGGGACTTTATCTCCTCCTGCATTGCTACCTGCCAGACAGTAGCATCGGATCGTTTGATAGCTTCGGAGTAGCTGCGGGGTTCTTCTTCGAGATGCTTCACCACGACTGCGGCAGGATCGAACCTTTCTGGGGGTACACCTTTCGTGCGCCTTGTTGACTTTCTGCCTACTAAAGGTTCTACGGGGTCATCTTCGCCCTGTAAGGGTTCATTGTCGCTGAATCCGCTGATCTTCGCTGGAGCTACCTGCTGCGCTTGAGTCCCTTTCGTCTTCGATAAACTTGGCGTCTCGGCTTACGTGGATCTGACGGGTGCCTCTATCCAAAGAAACGGTATGCCTTGTGCTCCGGCGAATTACCGATGAATATCAGCTTTTGAGCTGTGGCGTCCAGTTTCTTCCTCTTTACTTTAGGAATGTGAATCCAAGCGCTGCAGCCGAAAACTTTCAAGTGATGGACCTTGGGTTTCACACCATTCCAGAGCTCGACAGGGCGTGACATCAAGAGGTTTCGTAGGCAGAATGTTTTGGAGATATACTGCCGTGCCAAGCGCCTCTGCCCAGTAACGTTACTTTAACTTTGCATTGAAAAGCATGCAGCGCACCATCTCGATGAAGGAACGTTTCTTTCGTACCGCAATTCCGTTCTGTTGGGGGCTGTAGGCCGCTGTGTACTGCGGCGCAATCCCCTCTCGCTTGTAGAACGACCGCGACTTGTAGTATTCTCCGCCCTGGTCTGAACGGATGGCTTTCGGTGAACGACCGAACAGCGTCTTGGCACGAGCGACGTATTCTTCTATTTTCGTTGCGACTTCTGATTTTTCCTTCAATAAGAAGATCACGCAGTATCTGGTGTGGTCATCAATGACGGTCATAAAGTACCGATAACCACTAACCGACGGTGTGTCAACCGGACCGCAAACGTCCGTGTGCACCAGATCCATAGTAGCAACTGACGTAGACGTCGATTCGTTGGGAAAGGTAATACGTGGTATCTTACCTTTTAGGCAGCATTCGCACTGCTCGTCAACGTTGCACTCGTGGATTGTGATGCCGTCCGCCAGGCCGCCCTTCTGCAAACGCTGAATCGCTTTCGGATCCCGGTGGCCGAATCTCCTATGCCAAACGTGCTTACAGTCCTTGTGGTGATGGTCGCTTGCCACCATGACAACGCTCTGTGGTTGCTTGATGTGGTACAGGCCGTCCTTCAAGGTTGCCGCTGCTATTTTATAGTGACTTCTCCTCGCACTTTCCTTCAGATCCAGAAACGATTTCCGGTCGGCGACGGTGTGGCTTGTCGCACCGGAGTCGACGATCCACGGCTTGCTTGCGTTTACTACAGCTACAACACCGGTAGCCAAAGCAAACGAAACGGTTTCCTTCCGGCTTGATGGTTTTCCTTGGGATATTGATTCCGCCTCCTTGTCGCGAATCAGCTTGCGACACTCTTTCTGCTTATGACCCGCCTTCACAATAGTGGCAGACAAACGGCTTCTTCTTTCTGCTGTCGTGGCTAACCTGCAGCACCGTACCGGGCGCCGATCCCTGCTGCTTCGCTGCCTCATCGAGTAGCTTCCGCTTGACCAGTTCGAGCGTGAGGTCTTCGTCCGATCTGCTTTCGAGAGCTGTCGTTAGCGTGTCAAAAGAACTGGGAAGACTTCTCAAGATCATCGCGACCATGAGATTCTGTTGCAACTCTTATCCGGCGTTGGCTAAACAGGCAAACAGCTCTTCCATCTCGAAAAGGGTGCTCGACCATATCTTCTCCGTGGACGTAGCGCTTGTCGCAAATCCTTTTGAGTAGCCTCGTATGCCAGAGTAAAGCAGAACTTTCCCGGACTGTGTCTTGTGTTCTCCAGTGTTAGGCCAACGGACTTCGCTCAGTCCCAATATCTCTAGCTTGAGGCGGCTAGCTTCTCTAGCAAGTTGAGGCTGGGCAAGGCTCAACACATTCCAAGTTCCAATTCTAATCCGTGTTTTTATGCTAAAAGTCGTCGCCAAAGTTCCAATTCGGTTATTTTTTGTCTCAGGTTCCGTAACACTTTAATAAATCGGGAGCAGTAGGTTGTAACCCTAAGGTCCCGCGATGGGGCTGCCATCCTGGACTTAGCTGGCGGGAGTCGCATTTCATAAATTCAGCCACTCGCTGCGAGACAGACGCTGTTTCAGCCGCCTCTGACCTATCTGTTTTCTTTTCTTTCCAGCCCGAACGATCGATGGAATCGATAGACTTCCGAGAGTATCTGTTGATGGCTCTGTTCATCGTTACCCTCTACTCCCCGAAACTGAACTACATCAAAGTATTATTCGAGGTACATATTGTCGATTGTACATTTTTTTAACCCTGGTCATGTTTATAAAACTTTTTTTTAAATTCTTAGCTAAACGGCGAACGAGGACAGGTTTCGCGACAAGAGTTTTACAGCTCAATCAAGTTTCTGGTGAAAATTACTCCTCAAGAATCGGATGCCATCTTCCTAGCGGCCGACAGTGGCAACTTTGGGCGAATTTCATTCGGTAATAACTCTCCCAATTCAAATTTGTATGAAAAATAAATCTACCTTATTTTTTCTCTTCAGATCAATTCACCAAAGTTTTGGAAAAATATCCCGCTGTCCAGAAGAAACTTCAAAAAAATAACGATCCCAACAATATGAGGCTTCCATAAACACCACCTTCCAGGGGTAACTCTTTTTGTACTGAAAAAATAAAAACGGAAACCAGAAGTCCCCGGGTAGCGAGTTGAAGCAAACACATGTCGGAAGAAAATCAAGGCTGAACCTCCCGCAAGCTGTGTTTTAAAAATGTAGGACGTCAACCTATCGATGCACTCCGCAACGGCGAACGGAATCAGCACCACCAAGTTACTTAAGCCCGCTACTAATTTATTATTTATTATCTGCCGCGAGCTGAGCCGGCCTCTATTCTAATATCAAGTAAACTAGACAAACCGAAGTAATTGAACCATCCTCCTGTCACCGCGACGGTATTGTAGCAGTAGTACCGGATCATATCAAAGAGAGAATGGGGTCTAATTTTAAACTAGTAACGAGCCAGACGCTTTTTCTTAAGTATAATACGTTTTAAAAGTGACCAGACCAATGCTTCAACTACGAAACTGACTGATATTTCCAGGATCTTTAGTTCTTACTTTCAATAGTTATTATTGATCATCGAAAAAAAAATAGAAACAGCTCAGTGACTGTTCAACAAATGTATGTCTGTGGAATACTCGCCTACATCGTCGAATGTCTAGTGACGAAGACGGTTCGAGACAACTGACGTTCGCGGATAAATCCGTTTCGTGTACATATAAATATTGGCCATTTTGGATAACCTGAAGAAAAAATTACACAGTTTATAAGAAGGAGAAAAAAACGCATATTGTTTCGAATCAAATTTGAAACGGATACCGGGATAAAAAAAAAACAAGAGAAAAACACATCCACAGTAATGTGGCTAAAATTTTACGTTTGAGATATATTTGATGGAAAAACTTTGATATTAAAATTTAACTAAGTTGAGCGATTAGATGTTTAACGAGGGGGGGATGATGAGATGCGTATGTTGTACACCAGGTGTAATGTAAGCATTTAGGATCAACAATCGTTGTGGGACGATCGTGTTGATCGTTCGCGATGTGACCATAGAAGCTAGAGCGCAAAATGTGTCCGTGTAATAATCGATGGCAATTGTTGTCGTGTGCTGATGGAAATAAAATGCAAAAATTGTCCAAAATGCGTTTGTGGAAGATTTTTTGTACATCCGAAATCATTCATCGCCGAATATTCATCCCTCTAGTCCTTAGTTCCTTAGTTTCTATTTAACTGGAGCTAGATTTTGTTCCAGTAAAAGTTTTAATATCTTATTCACAAAAAATCAATCCATAAAGCGATTTTAGAAAAATTAGAATAAAAATGCAGATTTAGAATAAGAATTCAGATTTTGTTACAGAAATTAGATAGTTAAGACTTACATCTAAAACTCAGTTTTTTTTCTTAAAACTTAGAGAACTCAGATTAAGATTTTAGATTAAGACTCAGGTTTCAACATTCAAATTCAAAATTGATTAGCATTCAGATTCACGAAAAAGATTCATATTTCAAAATTTGCAAGTAAAACCTAGGATTAGAGTTCAGAAATCAGAGTTCATTTATTGATACCTTAGATTTGAAATTCAAAATTTCAGTTTGCAATTTTGTATCCAGATTCACAATAAAGAAGATTCAGAAGAAAAATTTCTTAGATTAAAATTTAAGATTTAAAATTTGGGGTTTGAATATTCCGAATCAGATTTTAGATTTAAAAATTTCGGAATGCAGATTCAGATTTTCAATTTCAGGCTCATAATGCAGAGTCAGATTTTAGATTCAGAATTGAGAATCAATATTAAGATCGACAATTTAGATTTATTTTTGAGATTTTTGAAAAATTCAGATTCTATATTCAGTTAAGTATGAATTCACTAGGAATCAGAATTCGATTTAGTCTATAAAACTCAGATTCTGATTTCAGATTCAGTATTGAGTAACTGGAACACATAAATTAGATTAAGATTAATCAATTCTCAGATTGAGATTTCGGAATTCAGATTCAGATTCTAAATACAGACTTATATTTCATCTAAAGATTCTGGTTTCAGACTTCAGGTCTAAATAAAAGATTCAGAATTTCAAATTGAAAATTTAGTTTAAGATTCAAATTTCAGATTGAGTATCTGAATTTTAATTCAAATTTCAGATTAAGCAATGAAAGTCGAAATTTAGCTTCTTATTGAGATTTAATATTGACCTTCTAAAATTCGTTATTTAAGTTTCGAGTTTTGATTTGAAATTTTTGTTTCAAATTTCAGACTCAGAATTCAGTTCAAGTTAAAGATTCAGAATTGAGACTCGGAATTTAGATTCGAGATTTAGATTAAAAATTCACATTGATTTTCATAATTTAAATTCGGGATTCTTATTAATTCTTTAAATTCACTCAAATTCAGTATTCTATAATGCTTTCAAAATTCTAAATTCAGGATCATATTTTGAATTCAGATTTAAGATTTAAGTTTTAGATCCAGAATTGAGATTCAACGTTCAGATTTATAGTGAGAATTTAGACTCAAAATTGAAATTTAGATTCTATTATTCAACTCTATGAATTCACTTAGATTCAAATTTAGACTAAATTTAACTGATTCTGGCTTTTTATTTAGACTAATGATTTAAATTTCAGACTCAGAATTGAAAATTAAGAATTCAAATTTAGGAATCGGATTCAAACAAAAGTTCATGATTTCAACTTTTAGATGGAAAATTCTGATTAAACTCTTAATTTAATGATTTTTTATTTTTCCTCAAAAATCATTTTTAACATTTTTAAATGATAAAAAAAAATTAAAGTCAAATACGATTTTTCACTTTTTCGATACATTAATTGTTGCAAATTTGTTACTTTATGAAACGGCGGGTTAACTAATTCAGAATTTAAATTTCGGACCCAGTTTTAGAACTCAGATTCTGATTAAAATTTTAAAAATTAAAGTCAGGATTCAGATTTAAAACTTAGCATGTATGTTCAAATTTAAGATTCGGAATTTCAATTCCAGTATTCAGATTTTTTCTGATATCAGAATCAAAGTTCTATTTCTCTGTGGTTCAAATTAGTTTTGGGACTCACGAGTTCAGTTTCAGGATAAGAATTTAGAAATCAGCTCAAATTCAGGCTTTACAATCAGGATGAAAATTCAAATGTTTTAATTCAATTCTTTGAGTTTATTTCAAAGATAGATAATTAATTCATTCAAAATTCAAAGAGAAATTTGAAAACTCAGAATTTCTGTAAAATTTTAATCGGTTAGCAATGTTGACTGAATATCACCCTGGTGTGCTGCTAATCACCCCTCGTAAATCGTGTAGTACTACAACCGGTCACCAGAGGCGCTAGTGTAGAATTGTTTTGTTTACAAGGGGTTTTCTGAAAAGTCGTATTTTCAAAGCATTTTTTTAAAATTAATTTTGTGTTTATTGAGTTTTACGTTTTTTAGATAACAGCGATAATTTCTAGCTAATTTTCTCGTATAATGTTTAAAATTTAATGTTTCAAAAATTAATAGGTTATTTTGATTTATTAGAAGTGATTTTGTCCACCCAAATCAATCTGCGAAAAAGAGCGGTTGCTTGTGTTGTTTTTTGGAACGGAAGCCGAATTTGAATTCAAACAAGTTGTAATTTTAGAAATTGTCTTTCAATTACAAATATTGTTTTACAAAGTAGACTCTAGTTGTTAGTGTTGAGTTTCTAAAAACTTGATCGACACACGATCAGTCGAAGCACAAATGATGGAGTCCGAAGAAGTCCAATCGAAGATGCAGCGCTCGCTGCGCAAACAAAAGTACAAGCAACTGCTGGAGGCGGGGGCCGAGCTAGGACTGCGAGCGGAAACGGCTGACCCAGTCGATACCTTCCAGGCCATCACCCACATCCTGGAGGCTTCGAATGCGCTGCAGAGCGAGGGTCGCATCAAGGATCGGGCCGAAAATGCTACCGAGGTGCTGATGGACGCCCAGGTGCTCAAGATGAGCCACGACGTGGTCCATGCCGCGATGATGAAGATGGGCAACTCGGAGTTCTCGGACGATGAGTTCGTAGGCATCATCGTAAGTTAATGGCTTCTTTCTTAGTATTTTTTTATTTAGTAAACCTTTGAAATTTTTGTAGCTCTCGAGCTTCGACACCGATCAAGGTATCGAAAATTGGGACAAAATAACGCGGGAGGCTGCCTCGGTCTTCCGGATGACCAAACACAGCCAATCGTTGTATGGGACCTTCGAACACGAACCGGCTGTGGTGCAGAAGGAAGCGAAACAACGCACCCAGAGGCAGCGAGCCGATTTCGGCCAGGCCAAGAAACCGGACACCATGGAAAAGCTGCAAAAGCAGGAAAAAGGTGCCCAGAAGTTGTCGCTCATCTTTAACCAGATCATGCGGATATACGAGCAGCGCAAGAAACCCATTCCCTACTACGAGCTCATTATCGATCCGGAAGATTTCATGAACACCGTAGACAATGCGTTCCAGATTTCGTTTTTGCTGCGAGACGGGCGAGTGGCGCTGGAGCAGGACGAAAATTATGATCCAATTTTGAGGCCCACGAATCAGCGCGAGATTGAGCAAAGCCAGCGGGTGAACGAATCGACCCAAGCGATTCTGGGGCTGAATCCGAGAAAGTGGCGGGTAAGTTAGTCTGATCCCGAATCCTGGTTATTAGTTTGATTCTTACCTCGGATGCTCAACCTTATTCCAATCTTACTTATTATTTACAACGTGGAAGAAATGATCGAGCCAAATGCTTTATTATACCACAGCATACTACGGCATCAAGGAAAAGTGTGCTGATTTACAGTGCTTCATGCTGGAACTCCCTGCCTTTATCGACAAGACAGGCTAGTTCATTGACTGCTTTCAAAACGGCCTTGAATCGAGTTTCGTTTAGTTGTTTTAGTTTGTTTTTCTTTTAATTATTAACACTCAATAAGTAGAATATTTTCAAAAATTGTTTTCTTTAACCTGACTATAAAGTTAATTGTAACTAACAGGCTACGTTGAAGTTGATAATCAATAAATTACAAATTATGGATACTTGATGCTGACTCAGATGAACAGATTTTTCTGACTTGCCCATCCATTTGAAAAGTACTGGTTTGAAAAAACAATCCATGAATTAACATCCGTATTTTTAACTAGGATGTCTTTTCAAGTGACTATATGACTCTACGTAGAAAAAAATTACCTATAAAATAGAAATCCACTAAACAATCTTTTTTTATGTTACAGGAAATGCAAGAACGCTACCAGGTGGCCGAGCCGCTGTTAATATTGAACCGCGAGGAACTGGATCGAACTCAGTCCCAGACTCAGCAGAAGTAACAACGATTGTGCTACCACAATCATTCGTTTGACCCGATTGGTCTCCTATTTACGATAAAATCTGTTCCCATTCCATCGACCAAACGAGGAAACGGAAAACCTTATCCTGTTTCTGTACAAACATAAGTTGATAATCTTAAGTTATGTCTTAAAAAACCTTTGCGGTTTTATCGATTGAACTGCTAAGTTCGAAGGCATTTCGGACTGTCTCGTGTAATAAACGAACCGAACAACGGTTATAAGACTTTTAACTTTTTTTTTCTTCTAGTTGGTAAGAATTCACGTGTTTTAAGGGTTAAGAAGTGTATAAATAAATTATAGGTACATACTACACTATTTCGCTGTTCACTCAATCGAACTTCGAAACCGAACAATCCACCAGGGAAGTTGGAAGATTGAGGAGGGCAGGGCAGGAAGAAACACGGCGGCGCACCAATCACTCACTCATTCAAATCTTTGACCTGATCGGAAGGATGGTAATGGACCGTTTTGTTGCTATTCTCGTTGATGTCGAAGGCCTGTTTACCGGATGTTTCTTCGGTGCTTTCGGCAGTTGAATTTACAGGAGTTGTCGTTGTTGAAGGATGTTTAGCTGCAGCTCTTCGCTTGTTGTCGAAGAGCAGCTTCTTGATGTTGCTGAACGGACTTTCGAAAAGTACCGTTAGCAAGAAGGACGCTATGAAGATGACACCGTATTCGTTGAAATCGAACTGAAATGAAACAAAAAAAAATTTTCAAACCCTTGAATTTTCTGGTAAGAATCCGATTGTCTCACCAAAACCGAGGTGATGAAGTTGAACAATTGTGCGTTCCGCACGCGACCAACGTTGTAGAAAAAGATGGGAAACTGCGTCAGATAGACGGCATACGAGATCTTGGTCGTCACCCGGAATCCTCGCCAGGAGAATAGGTCCGTCAGTTTGTCTATTCGAAAAAAAAAATGACAAATCAAATAAGAATATATTTTAAATTTTCCGGCAGTCCATCCTTACTTCGGTAGCCCAGATGCGAGGTGAAGACGGCCCAGGCGAAGAAAATGCACCAGGCGATCGGCGAGAAGGCGGCATAATTTGCCGCGTGCAGCGGATCGTAGACGTAGTGCATCGAGCCCATCGGGGCCGGACCGAAGAAGGCCACCATCAGCAGCAGCCAGCTGGCGTACCAACCCCACCGGAGTTGGTTCTGTGGGATAGAAAAAAAAATCAAGTGTAAGTACCCATTTTTGGTTTATTCGAAACAACAACTTATCATCCAATTACAATACATAAATATTGAATCTGTGGAAAACTTTTTTCAACAAATCAGGAAACTCGAATCGAACGAAAGTATTATTTAGTTGGTAATGGTATTTTAACGTATACATAAATACCCAAACTATTAATAGTCACATGACAATTATTATAGCCTTTTTACATCTATATTATTGTTAAACATTGAAAAAATTAATTGTAAAATTGTGAATATTTTGGAGGATATTCAAACTGATTACATTTGCAAGCAGGAATATAAGGAAACATATCGTTACTTTTACTAGGATGTGGAGAGAAGTCGCTTTGAAATTAAGTCAAATCAATAATAAGATATAAGAGATTTTTCATATTTCCACTGGAATCTAATGCCATATAAATGCGAGTTTTTTCTAAGCAAATATTCTACAATAAAAAATTTAGAAAAGATTTATAAGGCAACCGAAGGTTCCTGGATTTAATCACGGATAAATAAGTAAAATCATTGAGCTTAAAAATTAAGTAAAGGAGGCGTTGAGTTAAAACTGTTTAAAAACCATGCAAATGCTAATTCCAAGCAAATACACTACCATACAATTGCTGTAAGAGGAACCTCACTGGAGCATAGTTGCGAATCTCTCCAAAGGGCAGTGGATATAGTTGTGGAAAATATTTTCGACCTTGGGTTAGAACTTTCGCCCACGAAATGTAAGTGCCTTCTGATCTCGACACAACAATGCGATAATCCCCCAGAAATAAATATCGGCGGTTGCACTTTGGAATACGTCAGATCCCTGAGGTTACTCGGCATGTACCTCACACGAAATCTGTCGTGGTCGTGTCATATTAGAGAGGTACAAAAACGTACGGCTCCGTATCTTAACTTTCTACGAAGCATATCGGGCCAGTCATGGGGAGCACATCCAGCAGCAATGTTAGCTATTTTCAAGTCATGTGTGAGATCAATATTGGAATACGGTTCCATATTTATGACGGAGTTAACACAAAAAGAAGCCATCGTTTTGGATAGACTACAATGGGCAGGAATTCGAATCTGTTTGGGCTCCACAAAAACCACCCACACAGGTTCACTCGAAGTGATGGCTGGTATTATTCCGCTGCAACAAAGAAGAGAACTTGCTGTCATGCGTTTTGTAAATAAAAGAGCGTCACTTTCTTCTTGGCATGGTCAATACTCCAGACCGATCTTGGAAGGTGGCTTAGTGGCTACGGGAATACACCGCGCCATAAGAATGCTTAACGAATTTATTCCACTTGAACAGCCTCTAAATAATCTCCCATGCTACATGGTCAACCGTGAAGTTGTAAGAACAATAATATCCATTGATCTCACTGTTAAACGGTTATGTTCAGAACACCAGAACTCATCGGCAGCTGATTTGGTTTCAAACTATCTCTTGGAAGTGTATGCCAACGCGAAAATCTTGGCAACTGACGGGTCGAAAGATATACACGGCACAGGTTATGCTGTGGTAAATAGTTTTGGAGCGCCTGCAGAAGGGATCAAACTCGACAGTAAAGCATCAGTTTATATGGCAGAGCTTCTAGCAATCAGGCATGCTGCGAAAATGATCGTAAGCCTTCCTGTTGCTCAGTATATTATTCTAACCGATAGTTTGAGTTGTCTCACGAGCCTGCAAAAAATCAACATCAATCAAAAATATCCCGTTGCTTGGTACGATATAAAAGCTTCCATTCTTGAAGGACAAAGAATGGGGCACGAGATCCATCTGATATGGGTTCCGTCTCACAGAGGTATTCCAATGAACGAGTTGGCAGATCAAGAGGCGAAAAGTGCGTGCATCAATGGTGGTACAGCAGATTATATTTTAACATCATTCGACATCCAGTTTCCGATTCGGCGTACAACAGTGCACAAATGGCAAGCAAAGTGGAATGCAGGAACTAAAGGACGTTTCTGTCACAGCATCATCTCTAACGTTTCGCTCCAACCATGGTTTAGTAGCTTGGATCTCAACCGCAGACAAATTGTAATCCTTTCCAAATTAATATCAAATCATTCACGGCTCCCTGCTCATCTGACTAGAAATGGTATCCTATTGGACGCGACGTGCAGTTGTGGCGAATCCATCGCAGATCCTGATCACATTATCTTCGCATGCAGCAGATTTGAAAATCTTCGTAGACCTATTTGGCGAATTTTAATGAAAAAAGGAATTCCACCCGATATTCATTTGATACTAAAAAAGAAAGACATTGAATTATATAAAACGATAGCTAATTTTGTAATTGAATGTAAAATAGACATGTAAGTAGAAGAGTAATTAACACTTGGCCGGTTATGTTATAGAGGTAAAGCCAATAAAAAAATTAAAAAAAAAAAAAAAAAAACAGTTTAAATTTGTTACGATTCTTTTTAAATAAAGTGAAAGAAAGCGAAGCAAATCTTATTGTAACTGATTTTACAGTGATTTTGTTCAACATTATATGAACATGCATTGTGCATCATCAGCATCAACGTGCACAGTCCTCATCTCGGATGTATCGGTAACGATAAAGACGAATTCTACGCGCAGCTGGAACGTGAATACTACCGCTCAGGACGGCCAGGAGGAGCAATTCAAAACGACAATTGGAAGGTTCAGAGCGCACCAGATGACCAACGAAAACTGTCCCAGACTAATAGATTTCGCCGCCTCCAAACGAATGGCCGTACGTAGTACCTTTTTTCAGCACCGCCTCCCACACAAGTACACCTGGAGATCACCGTACCAAACTCAATCACAGATCGACCACGTTTTGATCGACAGCCGGCACTTCTCGGACATCATCGACGTCAGATCCTGTCGGGGCGCCAACATCGAGTCAGACCACTGTCTGGTGATGGTGAAGATGCGCCCAAAATTATCCGTAGTGAAGAACATACGTATCTGACGCCCGGTACAGTTAAATATCGCACGACTGAAGCAACCTGAGGTCGCGGCAGACTACATACGCGCAATCGCTCGAAGCAGCGCTGCCGGCAGAGGGCGAACTTGACGAAGCCTCTCTTGGGGACTGTTGGAATACCATAAAAACAGCTATCAACAGCGTTGCGGAGAACGTCATCGGGCATGTGGAACGAACTCGACGGAACGACTGGTTCGACGATGAGTGTAGAAGGGTAATGGACGAAGAGAACGCCGCGCAGGCAGCAGTAGTGCAAAGAAGTACCCTTCGAAATGTGGAAAATCACCGACAGCGGAAGAGGCAGTGAGTCTGAATTTTCCAGGAGAAAAAGCGCTGCCTGGAGGAGGAGGAGCTCGAGGAGCTGGAGCAGCTGCATCGTTCCCCAGAAACACGAAAGTTCTATCAGAAACTCAACGCATCCCGCAAAGGCTTCGTGCCGCAAGCCGAAATGTGCCGGGATAAGGACGGAGGTATCCTGACGGACAATCGTGAGGTGATCAAAAGGTGGAAGCAGCACTTCGATGAACACCTGAACGGCGCACATGCAGGAGATCAAAACGGTGGGGGAAGGTAGCCAACGACGTAGAGGAGCCACTCCCAACGATGAGTGAAGTTAAGGAAGCCATTCGCCGGTTGATAGTCCGGATCTGGGACATAGAACAGCTACCGGAGGAGTGGAAGGAGGGGGTAAAATGCCCCATCTACAAGAAGGGCGACAAATTGGACTGTGAGAACTACCGAGCGATCACTGTCCTCAATGCCGCCTACAAAGTGTTGTTCCGAATCCTACTCCGCCGCCTAACGCCACAAGCAAACAGATTCGTGGGAAGTCATCAAGCCGGCTTCATGGAAGGACGGTCTACGACGGACCAGATATTCACATTACGGCAAATCCTCCAAAAATGCCGGGAACACCAAGTCCCTACGCACCATTTATTCATCGACTTCAAAGCCGCATACGACACGATCGACCGTGACGAGGTATGGAAAATCATGGACGAGAACTGCTTTTCTGGGAAGCTGATCAGATTGATAAAGGCGACGATAGATGGAACGCAGTGCTGTGTGCGGATTTCGGGTGAATTGCCGAGTTCATTCGAATCGCCCAGGGGGCTTCGACAAGGCGATGGTTTATCCTGCATGATGTTATTAGACGAGCGGTGGGCGAAATGCGGGGCACGATTTTCAACAGATCCAGTCAACTTATCTGCTTTGCCGACGACATTGTTATAGTCGCCAGATTATCTGCGGAGGTGGAGGAAATCCACCGCAAACTGAAACGCAAAGCAAGAAGGATTTAGTTGACGATTAATACGTCCAAGACGAAGACGGCCGACCGAACCGGCTTGTATGAGCAATAACAACCCGCATATTAAAAAACTATATTTCAAACAGTCTATACGATACATCTACGTCTCCAGGAAAAGTGATTTTCTCTGTAAACCTAGCGCTTATTTTAAACTCAACGGTCACGATCGACGGCGACGAGCTGGAGACAGTCCCCGACTTTGTCTATCTGGGCTCACTGGTGACCTTAGACAATGTTAACGAGCTTTGTCTAGGCACATGTTCGTCACTATTTTGCACTTTCTGACAATGACAATGACAATGAATTCCTAAAAGCTATTGATCTTCGTCTATAATTCTTTTTATTTTCATATTTTCCTATCTATCTTCTTTTTTCATTCAAAGTGAACTAGATATAAGCACACAATTGTAATCAAACCAAACTAGTTTGGCTCCTTAAAATCTAAAGGTATAAGCCGTTTCAAATGAAGAATTTACAAAAAAAAAATGACAATGAATCAGCGAATTATCAGCGGAAGTCTTGCCTACTATGGACTCCACAAGCAACTGCGGTCGAGAAGACTTAGCCCTCGCACGAAGGGTAACCTGTACATGACGCTCATTAGACCGGTTGTTCTCTACGGGCACAAGATGTGGATATTGCTCGAGGAGGACCTGCACACACTCAGAGTATTCGAGCGAAAGAAGGTGTTCTTCCGAAGAAGATAAAAAAAACACATAGTTTTACTACAACTGAAATCCCTTTTGCCTGGCGTGGTCTTTAATTCTGTAATCTCTGCAGCGATGTATGTATTTCCTTGAAAAGTTAGCATCTCACGAGACAAGAGCTTTAATGCGATCGTCAATTGAGATTGACCTTAAGAAACTTCTCTTGGCAGTCGCAGAAGGTCAAATATCAGCCTTGAGCTTATTCCATTGGCTTTGAGGTTGAGTACCATAATAGTGCCTCATTTGACAGAACAAAGGAACAAAACAGCACGAACAACTGAACGAATTATGAGAGCCTAATTAGAGTGAGCCGTTGAGATCTTGGCAGAATACTTTAAAAGTTGTACAGATCAAAGTTACGTCACGCCAGCTATCGAACTTTGTCTTCTTCCTACGGGACCTTTACGAGGATAACTTGAATGAAGTGGAATGAATTTTGAGTTAAAATCTTAAAAATCGCTATGAAATCGGTGTGTTTTGCAAAAAATCGGCAATCGGTATATACCGATTCTTGGTCAAAATTTTGCTCAAGAATTGGTATAAATACCGGAAAATCGGTATGTGTGGCATCGCTGCTTACAAGCCTGGCTCAGACATTTCGATTGTCGGAGCGCAGTAAGAGAGAGAGCAGCGGAAAATTCTCTCGTCGTTGCGCTCAGCTTTCGTAGCCTACGTTCACATTGTGCTGGCAGAACACATTGTGTGATTTTGAGGAGCACAACACCCCTGGCGAACCATCTTTGGCGGCGTGCAGGAAAACGGAGTGTGGAGGCGAAGGATGAACCACGAGCTCGAGCGACCCTATGGCGAACCAAGTATCCAGAAGGTGGTGAAGGCTGGCCGGATACGCTGGGCAGGACATGCCGGAATGCCGGATGACTGTCGTGTTATGTTCGTAAAGTTATGTCGTGAGACGGAATACTATGTAAATAAAAAAAATGAACATGTGTTCTTTCTTTATAAGCGGTTCTGAAGATCATCCTTAACTTTTTCCTTTCCATATGGTAGCACAGGTGATCTCCAACTTTGCACAGCTCGCATTTGAACTGGACACCGTGGATCCACACCATTTTTAGACCCATGATGCATTTTTGAATGAAGATGCATTGCTCGGCAGGTCAAAAGCTGCGTTAAAGCTCGGAATTTTTCGAAATTTATATCAAGTAGTGATTAATTTGACATGTTTTCATAATTATCCTAAAATAAAGATACTGATGTGCACAACGTTGCCTAATCAAGCTGAATCAAACGATTGCATGCTTAGTTTTAATGTAAAACATATGATTTTTTAACAGGTATAGAGGATCGCAGATGATACAACGGGGACAAAACGTACTTCTTTTTCTTGTTGTAACCATTCATTATAATGGTTATAAAAAACTGTGATTTTTGGATAAAAACATTGGAACTTATGCTCCGGTCCAAACTTTAAGGATGCTTGTATATTAGACTGCCCCAAATTTGTATGGGAAGTTTCAAGTTTGTGAAATGCGCTGCAGGCTTAAATTGATCCTAGGCTTAGTACAAGGTCTCATGCCAAATTTGGGCCAGATCGAATCACGGGAAGGGGTCGCTCAACGAGCCTAAAGTTTGTATGGGATTTTGAGACATTTTGTTCGGGAGGAACATGAAAATCCAGTTCGACGGAACGACTGGTTCGACGAGGAGTGTAGGAGGGTGATGGACGAAGAGAATGCCGCGCGGGCGGCAGTAGTGCAAAGAGGCACCCGTCGAAATGTGGAAAATCACCGACAGCGGAAGAGGCAGCGAGTCCAACTTTTCCAGGAGAAAAAGCGCCGCCTGGAGGAGGAGGAGCTCGAGGAGCTGGAGCAGCTGCATCGTTCCCAAGAAACACGAAAGATCTATCAGAAACTCAACGCATCCCGCAAAGGCTTCGTGCCGCAAGCCGAAAAGTGCCGGACAATCGTGAGGTGATCAAAAGGTGGAAGCAGCACTTCGATGAACACCTGAACGGCGCACATGCAGGAGATCAAGACGGTGGGGGAAGGTACATCGCCGGCGTAGCCAACGACGAAGAGGAGCCACTCCCAACGATGAGTGAAGTTAAGGAAGCCATTCGCGAAGCACACTCCACAAGCAACTGCGGTCGAGAAGACTTAGCCCTCGCACGAAGTGTAACCTGTATATGACGCTCATTAGACCGGTTGTTCTCTACGGGCACGAGACATGGATATTGCTCGAGGAGGACCTGCGTACACTCGGAGTATTCGAGCGACGAATGTTAAGAACCATCTTTTGCGGCGTACAGGAGAACGGAATGTGGAGGCGAAGGATGAACCACGAGCTCGCGCGACTCTACGGCGAACCCAGTATCCAGAAGGTGGTGAAAGCTGGCCGGATACGCTGGGCGGGACATGTTGCGAGAATGCCGGACGACTGTCCTGCAAAACAGGTGTTCGCTACGAATCCGGTAGGAACAAGACGAGCGAGGGCGCAACGAGCGAGGTGGTTAGACCAAGTGGAGCGTGATCTGGCGAACGTGGGGTGCCCAAGAAATTGGAGAACTGTTGCTATGAACCGAGTGAATTTTAGGAATTATGTTCGTCAAGTTATGTCGTGAGACGGAATACAATGTAAATAAAAAAAATAATAAAAATAAATGAAAATCCAGTTTTTCATAAATATTCGGCCGATTTCTTTCAAAAACGGGTTTTCTTAAAGCCTGAACTATGACAAATATTTTATCCCAAGACTGCATTTTAATTCGACATATGATAAAAAAGTCTAATAGACTTCAAAAACGGGGTAACTTTTTTCAGGGTGATATATCATATACCTATATATTCATATATTCATCACCTTTAATGAGAGACACTGCTTCGAACATTTTGAAGCAGTATTAACAGTGATGAATATCAACCTGGAAAAAGTTACCCCATTTTTTAAGTCTAATAACTTTTTTATCATACGTTGAATTGAAATGCAGTCTTCGGTTAAAATATTTGTCATAGTTTAGGCTTTAAGAAAAAACCGGTTTTGAAAGAAATCTGCCGAAGGGGACTAAAGTTATTTATGAAAAACAGGAATTTCATGTTTCTCCTGAACAAAATGTCTCAAAATGCCGTACAAACTTTAGGCTCGTTGAGCGACCCCTTCCCGTGATCTGATCTGGCCCAAATTTGGCATGAGACCTTGTACTAGGCCTAGGATAAATTTAAGCCTGCAGCGCATAACTTTTTCAAATGTCGGGTCATTTGGAGCACTCTATTGTATATATAGGATTGATGCAACATTACAGAATTTCTGAACTCTTCGGTTTGTAGAAGAAATTTTCTTCTGGAAGCTCCAAGAAAAGTTAAAACCACCATTTTTCCTTTTTTTTTGCTCTCATTTTATCATTGTTCTATAAATTATCTGTACAATAAGTTTTACTCTATTTTTGGAGGGAAAATGGCATATATTGTAATTTTTACTGATACTTTCATGTTTTCAATCAAGTTTGTTGATTTCTTTTGCATTCGTGTGATATGTCGTGGATAACCTAGTTCTCATCGCTTATTGTGTTCAATCTGTCTTCAAGTACAGTGAGCAGAAGATTACCGTTAGAATAATTTATCCGTAATATCTAATTCAAAGTAGCTTCGAAAAATGCCATATCCAAATTTGCGGATCGTCTCAAACGATAATACGTGACGCAATGTCTATTTGCTACACCAGGATATGGAATCAGAATCATAAATACACCCAAAATAATTTTCACTTAAAAAATAAGTGACATCTGTAGTAAAGTCTCGCCATACGTAATTTCATTTGAATTTTAAGTGATGGGTCAAGTGAATTCACTTAAGTGACCGGTCAAGTGAATTACACTAGGACGTTCGAGTGAAATTTATCTGAGTTTCTAAGTATGTTTCTAGTTAATTATCTCTCGCGTTTTTAAATAAAAGAACATTTAACGAACAGCACTACGATTTCAAATACTTACATTACGCTTTCGCCATAAATTTATGGCGAAAGGAAAATTCCATCGTAATCCCAAGGCAGATCGGTAACTGCGGATAGTGCGACTTCTAAATCTTCCCTGCTGCAAACCAAAAAACCTGTCCCGTTCAACCCACAAGCTGAAACATGATAACACCTTTAAATAACTTTTTCTTACATCGCTTTTAACACAAACTACCGCCAAAATCGCCTATTAAAGAATTGGGAAAATCCAAATCCAGCATAAGCTTTAAACGCTGCTCTTTAGAATTTGCCATTTCGAACTCTGAAAATAAACACAATTACAACCTGACATTCACTTGAAATTCAAGTGATGGGGAAGTGAATATTTTTTCTCACTTCAAATTCAAGTGACAACTGAAGTGAATGTGAATGAATTCACTTGAAATTTAAGTGACTGCCAAGTGAAATGTATATGTCGCACTTGAATGGAAGAAAATCACTGGATCCTTGTTTTTAAGTGAAAAATCATGTGTATTTTAAGAGTGAATTTGGGTTCAGTGTAGATATGCTAACAGCATTACACCTCATTCCCACCTGTGAATTCTGCTCACATATTCTACACGTTTCGCACCAGTTGGGTCAATAAATTAGACAATCATTGTGTGATAGCCCAGCAGCAGTGCACACGTTAAACTACCGATATAGTATTGACCAAACAAATCGAAGATCGTTCCACGAACTTTTCGAGCAAACTATTTAAGCATACATAAATAATTGTACTTTAAGTTAACTGGGCGTATAGGGGTAAGTACTTACCGGCGTTAGGCGCGTCGATTTGTAGACGCGACACGCGTAGCCCAGCATGACGCCCATCAGGTAGACGGTCAACCGGTGGTAGGGCAGGATGTACATGTGATCGGCCGTGTCGAATAGCTGCTTCACTCTGTTTGATTGAGTACAAATATGCATACAGTTAAATGTGTTGTAAAATGACCATCGAAATCGGCTATAAATTTGCTATTACAGCTGGAAGTAGTGTCGTTAAACGGTTCTGATGTAATAATTAGACTATCACCACCTGTCGTCGGACAATTAGCGCTAAGTCGAAGCAATTGTTAGTCGTAAATTATATAAAATTTGAATATGAGCTGATTATGAACTACCTACTCATGCTGGATAACAAAGTTGATACTTTATGGTTTGAGATAGTTAAGATAAAAATTGAGTAGAAATGTTTAATTACGAAAAAAGTATTATCAATTCACTCACGACGTTCCAAAGTAGACGTAGTTGGACAGCCGCAGCTTGTAGGTAACGTAGAATCTGTGCGCCGTAGTGACCAGGGCCAGCACCACCAGGGCTGCCGCTCCCTTCCGGGGCCACTTCCAGATCAGCCAGATGAACAACGGCGAAGCCAGAAAGAGCTCCGTATCGATGCCCACGTGATGCGTATGGGTCAGGCACATGTTTTTGAACCCAAAGTAGTTGTGAATGTAGATCATATTCCGCCACCAGTACTTCTTGCAGATATCACCGTGGTTGGTAATGACTAGATTCCACTGCGGTCCACTACCCAGGAAGGGCAGCACGAAGGTACAGAACAGGATCAGCGCCCCCAGGGGAGGAGCTATCCGGAGAATACGTCCCAGGAACTCCTGATGCAACTGGATGCGTTGACCTCGCATCAATCGACCTACCAGCGAGTAGGTCGTCAGGAACCCACTGAACATAATGAAGGGATCGGTAAAGATCGACGCTGCCCGACCTACAACGGTCCATGGTTGACCTAAGGTCTGAGGGTGTGAGAGATTGATTCCGGGTCAATTTCTAATAGACTAGACTAGACGATCCAATTTGAAGCCATTACCTCGCTCATATCGGTTCGATTAACGTACGGGTTGAAGAACAGAGCCATCGATTTGTGAGCTATCACCAGCAGCAAAGCATTTAGGAAACGGATCCCGTGCACGCAGGACACATCGTTGGGGTCTTCCTTCACGCAGAAGATCGAACGCGTATTCCTGATCAGCGAGAACGAGGTCAACCATTTGTCTTGTTGGAAAAAAAAACATATCTTCGGTCAATAACCTAGAAAAAAAAACTCAAAGCAAACACCTACTTTTCCTCGTTGATTTGTACTCATAAGCCGTCGAAAGAAGCACAACGATCAGATAGACTACGAACCCGGACCACACCTTCAGGGTGTTGTCGGTGAAGTAGCGGGTCCAGATGGAGTTTTTCACTTCACACAGTTCCGGCTCGACGGCAACGTCCAGCTGGACTCCGGTGCCCTCGCCCAGGTCCTGAAGGAATTCCCTCAGCGACAGCTGGATGTCCTGGGCACTGCAACCGGCCGGGACGCACAGGGCCCAATTGATGGTGGAAAAGCGGGGCACTCGATGGCCGGGCTGAAATGGTAGGAGATTGCAATGATATTTCGTAAGTATTGGTATTAAATTTCAAATGACAAAACGCTATGAAACACATTACATACATAGAATTATTTTACCCTAAAACGACGAAATTCAATTATGAAGAAAAAATTAAAATTGAAGTTTTTTTTATTTATGCATTAGACTGAGTCGATTTGGGGTCATTTTCTCAAATCCTGGGGTTTCGTTTTAATTCAAAACTCATCCATGATTTTTCACAGAATTTTTAAATAACGTTTTCATGGGTAAATTTGAACTTTTAGGAAAATGGGAAAATGGAATGATTTGTACTGGAAATACACTCGCAATACAGAAGATATTCAAATATAATTTTTGAAAAAATAAAATGGATTAAAAAATTAATATTAGAAGAAAAATTAGTACAATAGGAAAGTTTTTTGCAAAAAAAATCGTGCGCATCCTTTCGAGTTCGAGATATTTTTCAAATTGAAAGTTTTCGCACATTTTGTCTCTCACTTTTCTGAAAGAAAACGATCATATCATACTTCTTCTTAGCGTTGTACCTGCATTTAAAGAGGAGTAATTGCACAAATTAATTTCATTATGTCTTTCAGAATAAAATTTCTCCCACAGAGATAGCAGTTTATGACTTCCATCTGAAAAGTAAGAACCTGGGGAAATATGCATCCTCTGCTGTAAACAATGGATGACACGACACATATGTTCAAAAGGTATTCCTAAAAGTTACCTAAAACATTGGAAACAACGAGCTGATAAATCCGAATGAAGCTTAACATGAAATGTCAAGGTAACAGGGCTAGAAGTTGGTCACTTTTTAGTAACTTTGTCACTTTTTTCAGGCTGGTCACTCACAAGTTACTTTTTTTGAAATTTGGTTACTAAAGTCACTATTGGAAAATTTTCAAGAGTTCTGAAATGAAGGTTTCGAATTATTTTGAGTTTCAAAGTTGTGAAAAGTTGTAAAATTTGTCCGAAAACGGAATGATAGCGCTACGCCTTCCGGAACAACCTTGTGGTGTTGTAAAGCTGATGGAGCATTGAATCCGACTGCCGGACGGATCAACATTATTTATCAGATAAGTAGTTTGTTTAAATTATTTGTAGATAGGTAAAAAAGGGAAAGTGTTTAGGGAATTATTTTGAATATTTTGATAAACCTCATGAAGTCGCATGGGAAATATTTCATTAAATAAATTGAAGGTTTTTTTTGTGTAAACTTGAACGCCAGTTACGGGAAAAGCCTGTGCGGTTTTTTTCCTGGAGTAATTTGGAGATAACACCTTCGAATAGCATAGCATAGAGCTCTTTAGTTAGCGGATAGTGAAAACAGTACTAAGAAAGACCATTCTAGAAAATCTTTAATTGATATAAGAATAATGCTGGTCAGAAAAGTATAAACCTTACGTTTCACTGAAGTTCAAGATGGTAACACACGGTTACGTTCGAACAGATTTTTCTGCCCCAAAGTGGGCTGACCAAATAGGTTTAGTAAGGCATTTTATATTGAAGCATAAAAACATTCACAATTCAATTCAATAGTAATTTTAATGACGTTTTTAACGTGTGCTTCAGAAGTTTGGTTAGGCACTCAACCAAAGAAGTAGGTTGTAAGCAGTGTTCCGAATATCACTCATTTTCAATGAATGTTTCTCATTGCCCTTCGCACCTGAACGTACAGCGGTCGGGTTTCGTTATTGATTGCTACTCGACCTACCCGATCATCGATCGTTCAATTCATCGCTAAAATACAGATCACCTCGCACGATGCTTGCTGTCAAAACAGTGCAGCACCATAATCAAATTGGAATCTCACCAATGCGCAATGCATATGGCGAATCTTGTTGGTCTTCGATCAGGAGTGAGTGAGTGATACATGAAGCCGATCATTAGCGTATTTTGTTTGATTTGATATACAGCAAATTAATAAATTTATTTGTTGTTATAACGTTTTCAGGGCTGGTAGCGAGTCACTTTTTAGTGACTTGGTCACTTTTTTTGGGTCAGTCACTAAAAAGTCACTTTTTTCATCATTTGGTCACTAAAGTCACTATTTTCCGAAAAATGGTCACTTTTATCACCAAAAGTCACTTTTTTCACCGAAAATAAACCAATGAAAGAGTAATTTGAATTGCGCGTGTTAATATTGACGGTAGTGACGGTAAATTACTTGATCAGTCAGTCAGAAATTTTTTTCGCCTCCGGCGGAATTTCGGCATGAATCACCCTTGGCTTGAGACATTTTGATCTAAGATATTATTTGACGTTCATGAATTGAAACTAACTTTGATTGTAGATTTTAATTTTTAGTTCAATCAACCTTTTGTATTGGAACTCAAAACTTGATATAAAAACCCTATCTCGTCTTTAGAATGGATTTTTATTAAGAAGTGTAACTAAGATTGAGATTGAAACGAATAATTATTTTTTTAAACTTTTATGTCATAACAAATGTTATGTTGATATGAAATATTCTTAAAAAAACAATTTCAGACTCAATTTTATTTCGTGTTTTTTGTTCTTCTAAACACTTAAAAAAGGGTTTTAAAAATTTATACAAGGCCACAAAATTTACATTTTTCTTAGGTGCAATGAATTTAAACGGTAATTTCAACTAATTTGGGTTCCCCGAATCTAAATATGTATGCAATATTTCTATCAGCTTTTGTTATTGAAATGACTTTTGAAAATAAGTAAAAGTCTTTAGAAAAGTTTCTGCACTTTTTTACAAAACCTCTAATCAAAAACATATTTCTTAAAAATAAAAGTTTTATATGAATTGATGAGCTTTAAATAGAATCAAGTTTTTTTTTTAAAATTTTCTGCTGTGAAGTCAAAAATACTTGTAATGATATTTTTCCATAATCAGTTATCTATCAATGTTTGATTTTACTAGTAATAAACTTTTTATCACCAAAACTAAATGCGTTCGGCCGAATTTGACAAAGTTTCTAGTTTAGGACACTATTTACCAAATCAATTATTTAAAAAAATAAGCACCAAAATGGTTATAGTGAAACATGTTTGTCGAAAAAACTCTTCCTGAAATGTTTTTAAAAACTAATCTTTTTAATTTCCATATTGTTTTTTCAATTTTCAAATAAATTTACCGGATTTTAGTGTACAGTTTTTTTTTCAATTTTCTAATTAACTTGCCGGATTTTTTTAATCAAACTTTTTAAATTTTTAAGACATATTTTTAACAATTGTTTCCTTGTTTTTGAATTCTGAATTTTCGTGTTCTTCAACCATAAGCCTTTAACTCCAAATTTTTAATAATAAAACATAATTTCAACCTTCTGTTTTTTTTCTAGGACCCAATATTTTAATCAAAAGAGACAAAAAACTCAGAGCTTGTAATTTAAAGCTTAAAAACCTGCGATTGAAAATTCAAAAACTTTTTATTAATATTTTTTATATGAAAATCATAATTTTTGGATCGATCATGATTTTTAAATTAATCTAAAAAGTTTGAAAAAATGTTCTAAGTAGCAACTTTAAAAATAAATTTTAATACGCAGTGTTAACTAACTTTGTATTTGATTTGTGCTTTCAATATTAATAACAAAAGTTTGATTTCAAAGTAGTCGAAGATTCCTTTGAATTCAGCTACAGTATTTGAAAGACCCAAATACTAGTATTTCACTAGATACTTGCTAGCATCCTCAGTGGGTTATCGACTACTTTGAAATCATAGTTTCATTCATCTAAGAGGTTCTCCAAACCTTTGATTATAAGTAACAAAAGTTTTGAACTCATTATTTTCAATTTTTCATCCGTTTTATCATTCACGTAATTACTCATTTTCTAACATTTCTTTGTCAGTGTAGTTGAACATGAAGTTAAGTTTAAGCTTCAAAAATTAAATTTTGATAACTGGAGGATTTTACTTTATTAAAGGTTTTATGTCTGGCTTATATAACTGGCACTGTTAAAATAATTATAAATATATTCTTCTTTTTATCAAATTAAATTAAACCATCGAACATCGAATAAATTCTGTTCAAAATTCATTTCTTATTCAGTAATCGGTAATTCACATTTTAAATCGTGATTAAATATTTTTTGTTCATATTAAAAAATTACAGCGGAATTTCTCACTAAACTTCCAGTTGAAAATGAGGAAAAGAATTCCAAATTTAGATGAACAAAAATGAACAATTATTATCATTTTCCTAACATCTATTCATGGTAAGTTTTGTACAAGATTGGACATTTATTTTAGAATTCAGATTTTTTCAATTTTAAATTTGCTTAGAAATTCTTTTGAAACTAATTTATTTCTTACTTTCTTGACTTATCGAAAATTTGAAACATTCATTGTAATATGTTTCCAAAAATTTTTTTATCAGTTTTTTTTTTTAGTTTGTGTGTTGAACATGAGTGACAAACAGTGTAAGAAAACCCTTTCCTTTTCAATTTTTTATTTTTGGTATTGTTATTATTTTTATCTTAATTAACCCCCCCCCCCCCCATGGGGGGCCCATGGACGGATCCTTCGCACGGGCCTGATTTAGTCACATTTTTTGTACTTCACTTTTTTCGTTCTACATAGTCACAATTTGGTCACTTTTTTCGGTCCTCAAAGTCACTATTTGGTCACTTTTTTTCAAATTTTGGTCACTAAAGTCACTACTTTTTCATAGTCAAACCGCTACCAGCCCTGCGTTTTTTAACATCAGTATGATTAAAATCAAATTGTAGTTGTGTTTGTGAGGGAAAGATGTTCACTTTCGCCGTGTTTTTCAATTTTTACAAGTTCTTTTATTAAACTGTCGTCCGTCACGTTAAAATTACTGAGAATTTATGGTGTTCCTCACAATTGTTTGATTTTTCTCGTCCTGCTAAAAATAATTTTGAATTTCATATAATTCAGGCAGATACTGAGTGAGCTACATTCAGAATGGATCAGTTTGTATCTCAATCATCTCCGATATGCGATGTTTGCTAAACCGATTATTCTGAATGATGCGACTCGGTTTGCATAGCTGATAGGAGCGCTGATCGAGATTGCATACCAGCCAGGCGAAGCAGTTGCGAGAGGCGCTATCCCATTATACAATCAGAATGTTTCCAACAGGAAACGCATCCTGAGTGTTTGTTTTGATTGATATTCGGAACACTGGTTGTAAGATCAGAAAATATGTACATGAAAATAATTCTGTAATTGGTTTGTGTTCTTTGGGATAGGAGTCAATTATGAACTTTTTTTTAACACGCTTTGTGTAGTTCGGATTATGTTTAGAAGTTTTAGTGCTTTGAAATTATGTTGAGTTTTCTCAAATAAGTTTTTAGTTTTAACTAGCTCTTTATTCACTTAGGAACATCTATTAACAAAAGCATGATCGTTCACTTAGATAATTTCAAATGTAAAGAACTTAAGTTGTTTAAATGTCTCAGCAACTTATGGTTGCTCTTCAAAACTATTATTAGTTGCCCAACATGATCCGAAATGCATAACCCGAACCTCTTAAATTTGCATCTCAAGATACAAAAGTAAAAAGCCACATTGCACTAGCATAACCTTAGATACAAAAGATAACTTGTGGGTATATAATACAATTCTAACTATCACGATAGTAATCTGATTCCCGAATTCATGAATGTAAGTGCTTAAAAAACATACAAGCGATCAATTAGTCTTTCATAAATGTACCGACAGCTCACAATAAACTAGAAAAGATTGCGCTCTACAGAAAGTTTAGATTACCGCAAGCAGTGACGTTATGGATAGAGTTCATTTATTAGGTAGATAAAGAACGTCTCCATTATTAAAAGTTTTTATATAACCATCTATCTAAACACAGAGAATATCAGTCTGTTACTAAATCGTCAATCAAAAAATTAACGAACTTTCATGTTCATTCGTCATCGCTTAACTTGTTGCAATTCAAGTTAGGATTTTCATAGAGAGCTCTCAAATAAGAATTATTTTTAAAAATTAATGTTTATACTTGGTAATAGTCGTTAACCTTTTTATCATTATTTAACCTATCATACTCATGCCTGCTAATGAACTGAAAGCTTTCTATAGAAACTTTATGAGTCAGGAAAACAAAATTTATTGTTCACCGTAACACTAGTCAAAAGTGTCTCCCAACCAATTCCTTTAACCCCTCTCCCAATCAAAATTATTTTGCTAGGATGCAGAGGTGACCTCGGTCCTAAAGCACAAATTAGATCTTTCATCCTTTTCTCGTTCTTCCAACCTATCCATTGACTACTAGGACGTGGCCGGCGCCGTTATTGACGTTAAAAGAGAGAGCATCAGTTTTGTGCAGTGTGAATGAGCTGCTAATCCCAAGCACCATTCATTTGACCACTGAATAAAATTGATGGCCTCGGTCAATCACGGAGTAGCAACCATTGGCGATGTGGAACTTGTTCTACTGAGCCACGCCAGCGATCGTGGAACTCGAAGTGATTGTTATCATATATTGATTTGGGAACAAGTCATGCATACATTTTCTTGCATTTCGGGTTTTACGGTTTAAGGTGGATGTGAGTAGTTAATCAAGCTAAGCTAAGCTAAGCTAATTTGGTTACTAAAGTCACTATTTTTGTATCATTTCCTTAGCTTTTAAATTTTCTTCTTTTCTTTCCTTTTGAGTTCTGTGGGAATTCATACGACCTAAATTGGGAGAATGGCTCAGATTCAGTAAAGGAAGATTATTTTTTGGTTTGCTTTGATATATAACACTTAAGCATTATTTGGATAAAAATTTGAATTTAAAAAAAATCGTTTTTCGCCTTAAAAATATGTATTTTTGTTTATATGTGACACTTTACCAACGTTTTGGCATTTCGGGCTTGTGATATAGCTCAGTTGGCAAGTCTGTTGTCTCCTGAGCCGATGTCCGCGAGTTTGAGCCCAAGAGTAAACATCGAACACAGTTGTACCGGATAAGTTTTTCAATAACGATCCGCCAACTGTAACGTTGATAAAGTCGCGAATGCCATAAAGATGGTAAAACGACTATAATCGAAACAAAAAAAAAAAAAGTTTTGGCATTTCGTGTCAAGAAAAAAAAGTATTATTAATAAATTTATTACATAAAATATTATCTTATGAGACATTCTTATAACATGTTTTACCAAGATTTGAAGTGTTATGACTTTAAAGCTTGAATTTGTTAAAATATAATTCTCAACTTAATTAAAAAAAAAAAATCAATCAAAATCTGTACAGTACACTTAATCACATGACAGGAAACTTCCATGCTCTTGTTTGTATCGAATGGAAGGTAAACTTGCGAAAAGAGACTCAGTTGAATCGAAAATTTCAGTGATTTCATTTCTAATTTCCTTTATTTCTAGACATTTGGTACATAGATATCAATTCAAGATTTCAAAACCTATTTGAAATTTTCGATAACTTTCAGTAATTTTTGTTCCTTTTTAGAGGTTTACTGATGATATATTTTCTACAATAATCCAAGAAATTTCTGAGCTGTTTCTGGATCTATTATTTTTTAAAAAAAAAAAAACCCTTTCCTTTTTGAACCTAGTTTTTTTTTTCTAGAAGATCTTTCTAATGATTGTTATGTGAATCATGCAATAAAATCTGCAGTGAATCTCTTTGAAAATGATTCATTTTTTGAATGTAAATTCTCTTTGAGTAAGTTTAAAATTTGAAAATTTTTATTCTACCTTGAAGATTAATCTTGTAAAATTTGTTAACCCTTTTTTGTGTTATTTTTTTTAAATCTTAAATCAATATTTCGCTAAGCTTCTTTGAGTCGTTGTCGATCTTCTGTCAACATTTTGTCGTTTATCTATTTTCAATCTTCTATCATTATTTTATCACTTTTTCATGAGGACCTACTATCTTTTAATTACATGAATCTTTCATGAAATGAAATTTTTGTAAATATAAATCATAACTCAATTTCAAGTATATTCTATGAACTTTTCGTTGAACATGTGCTGGTCAAATGGAAAGAATTTGTAGATTTCTCACATACAACCATTTCGTATATAATTTTTGGCTTTTTATTTAGAAGTTCATTTATTTAGAATTGTTAAATTTTTATTTAGACTTTTAACTGTTTTAGTGACATTGAAAAATTCGGATTTGGGTGTATATGAAGTTTCAAAATTTGTTGGTTATTTTTTTTTCAAAGAAAATGGATAAACTCGAAGTTATTGTCGGACTTAGTTGTCCTAGTCCTTCGGATACGATCTTTTGGTTCCCTTCACATTGTTTCATTAGAACTTAAGTATTTGCGGTCGCTAATCTTAAATTATCTAAGCTTATTTAAATTGTTCCTCTTCTGTCCAACGTACTGCATTTCTACTAGTGAGACCAAGAGCCTTTCAAAACACGTTTTTCAATGAACCAAATTGTCTTTGAAGCGTTTTATTTTAGTTTTTAAAGTCATTTTTTAATTAGTTTTCGTCTTGACCTGGTCACTAATTTTACCCTAATTTCACTTCAAAGCAACTATTTTGCCCTACTTTTTTACCGCATGATGGCTTCTAGCCCTGAGGTAACTTGATTTTTTGCGTCACGTAATTAGTGGATTACGCCTCAATAAAATTTTAAACACGATGAAAGCATGAACAAAAATATGATTTCAGTATCGCAACAAATTGAATCAAATCTTTTTGGCTGTTTTGAACGCCCGGATGTATGCAAACGTATTTATCGTTTCACGGTACTCTGTTTTCGATTTACGGTACTCTGTTTTGGTTGGCTCTGGAATCGTGCCGTTACGCGAAAACTGTGGTGGAGTGATGAAAAGTCAAATATGTTGTTTTTGTGTCGAAGAGGGACAATCTGCTACATTTGTCATAACTTCGACGAAAGTAAAAAATCATTATTTCAGTCATTTTGAAGGTCAAGCTTCAGTAAGCTTCAGTCAACCTTCAGTAAAATAAGCCACGAAAAACTTCTTCATAGGACGCTATCTCAAAAACCACTAAAAAGAACGTCACAAAAATAAGAACATGTAAACTAGAGTGCCCCAAATTTGTATTGGAAATTTAAAACCTGTGGAATGTTATGCGCTGCATGCTAATATTGATCCTAGGCCTAGTACAAGGTTCCATACCAAATTTGGGGCAGATCGGACCACGGGAAGGGGTCGCTTAACGAGCCTGAAGTTTGTATGGGATTTTGAGACATTTTGTCGGGAGGAACATGAAAAACCAGTTTTTAATCAATAAATCTGGTCCTCTTCCGTCGATTTCTTTTGAAAACGGGTTTTCTTAAAGCCTAAATTATGACAAATATTTCATCCTAAAACTGCATTTCGATTAAAGTTAACATAAAAAAGTTATTAGGCTTCAAAAATGGGCTGACATTTTTAAGAATGATATTCACCACTGTTAATGAGGCATCAAAATGTTCGACCGTAACACTCAATTTGAAAGGCAAATTGAGTGTCCCGGTCGAAAATTTTGACGCCCCATTAACAGTGGTAATGTTTTAATGTTTTATTGATTAGATCCTAGGCTTCAGCCCTTTAGCTTATACTATACTTATTAACTACAGTAATTGTTTATTTGTAAAAGAACACTGCACAATTCTACTTTTCATTTGTTCTCTGGTCATGCTTAGTTGAAAAATATAGACGTTTGCGTTGTAAAATGCCATCATTCGGTACATTGGTTCGTTTCTGGCGTAATTCTGGGTGCGATTAGAGTTGAAACGGCCTAACGCTTCGTAAACTGCTGCGGCTTTCGTACGGAGATATACAAGATAATAAATACGACGAATAATATCTTCCACAGATTAAATCCTTTAGAAACAGTGCGCCGATTGGTTTTCCTCGGGTTTCCAGCGTGTGCAAACCTAGCAGCATGCACAAGACACGATACTCCGGCATTTTTGCTTGCCCCCCAAGGTTTCTCAAAGCGTATTTCAAGAACATCTTCTGAACTCTTTCTAGACTGTTGTTGTGTATGTTGTAGTACGGTCGCCACAATCGTGTAGGGATTATCCAGCTCGTGACAGATTCTACCAACCATTCCGAACATAGAATTTGCCTTTGCTACAACTTTTTCGATGTGTTTTGAAAAAGTTAACTCCGCGTCCAACTCCACTCCTAAGTCTTTCACTGAGCTTTGCCGAGCAATGATGAAATCGTTTCCTAACCGGTATTCATAAGTAATATTGCTTATTTTCCGAGAAAATGTTATCACGTTGCATTCCGAGGAATTGATCTTTAGGCCGAATCTATTGCAACACGCTGTGAACCTGTGCAAGGCGTTTTGCAGAGTCACGCAATCCTTCTGGTGACGAATAGGCAAAAACATTTTTAAACCATCGGCATAAACCAGCGCGAACACATCAGTCAGCATTTCAAGGAAATTCGTTCATAACAACGATGAAAAGAAGGGATCCCAAGTGACTCCCTTGTGGAACACCACTTTTGACCGAGAATGTACTCGATCTCACGTTCTCCAGCTTGACGTATTGCGTTCTTTCCATCAGGTACAAACGAATCCATTGGAGACATGATCCGGTTATTCCATTCTTGCACAATACTGATAGTAGTGCGTTTATATTGATTACGTCAAAGGTTTTGGACATGTCAGTGTATATTGCGTCAACTTCAAAACCTTGCATCATCCACTGTGGGGTTCTTGATACAAACTCTGTTAGGTTCGTTACGGCCGAGCGATTCTTTAGAAAACCATGTTGAACATCCGAAGTCTTCGTTTCAAATCCAGAGTATTGAAGAGAGAATTGCAACACCACGATAGTTTTCTACGGTGAGCCTGGAACCGTTCTTGTGTATCGGTATAACATGCGAGATTTTCCAAAACTTCTGAAATAAACCGGCACGAATCGATGAAGTGAAGAGGAATTGTAAGGGCTCTTCGATTCCACTGACACATTTCTTTAAAAGTGAGTTTGGTATTCCATCAGGGCCACAACTTTTCGATTCGTCGAGCGTTAAAATCTTTCGGCGTATATCAGATGCCGCTATGGTGAATTCAGGTAAGATTTCTACTGGTAATCGACGTTCTTGTCCTATTTCTGCGTTCAAAAGATACACGCTGTGAAAGTATTGTCATTGAAAGTTTGTCATTATACCTCTACAGTGACTTATTTTCAGCTTTCGATAAAAAATTTTCAAATGCATTTTTAAATTTATTTAACTACTTTTTTCAAGTTTCAGCCAGTTTGCGTCCTCCTTAAGTTGGCCATTATGGCCTTATCTCCCCTACACTTCTTGAGGGAAAGTTTCAAAATCTTCACATCCGCTAAAGGCTAATGCTCATGGCCTTCGAAATGAAAAAAAGAAACTTTCAGGATTTCTTTACTTTCTTTACTCACAAAGTCAGTTTGACCATACTACTAAATTAACTTCAAATAAAAAACATAGTTACTTTATTCGTTTTATTATTGTGTGCAAATCTTGAGTCACACCCCAAACAACCCTGCTAGTCACATCAGCAGCTGTTTTATTACGAATGCATCCGAATGCGCGGCAAATGATATTTGAATTATACCGATTGACAATTAATCACGATTCACTCTCGGATGCGCCATTATCATAAATATGCTTATCCAGCACTAATGGGATTGCTCGCTTCCCGACAGTGCAATGCTAGAGAAAAGAATTCTGCCACATTATAAAATATTCGTCAGGTGAGGGCGATATTAAGCCAAGTTGTCCCATTAAAATGACGCAATCCTCTATGATAAAAGTTGTTTAACTATAAAGGGAACATGTTGTTTTGCGAAGATGTGAATAGGTAATACAATGTTACTGGGTATGATAACATTGTGTACTCTTCGTCATCATTTGCCCATCTTATGGGAAACGTGAATCAAATTTCATACTTCCAAAAAAATCTCATAAAATATCGTCAAACATTAACGAGACATCTATTACTTGCACTCTTAACGCTTCAGTTATTATGATAACCTTGTCAAAATTTGCACCTTCTCAATAATACCGCCAAATATAGGCAAGAGTTTTAATGCCACTTTTCCACTCCTTCGGCTCATCTTTGTCAAAATAAAATTTTGGCTTTCGATGGTGGTGTTGCCGAGTATTTGTCTGCCAAACATTTGCAACAGTTTGCTTTTCATCTATTGACGGTAAATTTTATCGACAATTTTCGTTGCGCACTCGAGTACAGTCAGATGCTGGAAGTGAACAAAATAAATTAAGGAAGTAACACTAATTGGCTGGTTGTTCTGGGATTTGTCGTGTTTATGAATATGCTATCGCTCATAGGTTCATTGCCACAAAGCCGAAGCTGTTTTAGTATAGAATAACCACTTTTTAGCAATTATTTGACCTCCAAGGGATGAATAATGCGAAGATATTGAAATCTAAGGAAAAAAAAACTTATGCGACCAGTATCAATAATGATGTAACGACGTTAACCAGTGTCAAGCGACAAATACCATTTTGAGGATCTTTCCACAATCAACAAAGTTTGATATGGGAGCAAAAAGTCATTTTTGCAGCGGTCTAATGGGCACCTCTTTTTCCCTTCTTATCCCGTGAGGGGAACCAAACCATCAAGTATGTTTTTCTTTTATCTAAATACCATCCGTTCTCTAATTTGTATCCATTCTTCCGATAGGTACGAATAAGGGGTCGGATAACCCCCAATTGGTGTAGTTTTCGTCGTTTCAGGAAGAAATTAAATTCATGCCTATATTGCCTCCAATTTGGTAGGTAAATGCTGTTTCTACAACTTTCATACGATCATTCTATAAAGTAGGGGGAAAGTTCAAATAACGCCCCATGTGGCTTATATGCGCCATTCGTGTTTTAAAGAATCTGCAACATTTTAATCCTGCAAAATATTACCAATTTGTTTTAAATGCTGTGATTGGCCATGGCAAGTATGTTTTTTCTTTCCAATACCCCTGTGTCGTGAATAAAGGGTGATACGGTCAAAATTTGGTCAATATCAACTTGACGTATTTCTTTCAATTTTGCATTTAAAAAACCTGAACACCCCTCATTTTTAAGGTGTGTATGTGTAGAATGTTGCTCCTATTTTGATTTTGGAATTCACTCTTCAGTTGTCAAAATGCCGTCCAAGGAAGAAGAGCAGCGTATTAAAATTTTGCTCGCGCATCGCGAAAATCCGAGCTACTCGCACACAAAGCTGGTAAAATCGCTAAAAGTTGCCCAATCAACCGTTACCAATGTAATTAAAGTGTTTGGGGAACGTTTGTCGACAGCCAGGAAGTCTGGATCGGAGGGAAATCGAAAACCGGAAGACGCCAAGACGACAAAGAGAGTTGCCGGTAGTTTCAAGCGAAACCCTAACCTCTCTCTCAGAGATTCCGCAAATAAGCTGAGTGTATCGTCTACAACCGTGCATCGAGCCAAAAAACGGGCCGGATTGTCGACTTACAAGAAGGTAGTGACTCCAAATCGCGATGATAAACAAAATACGACGGCCAAAGCGCGATCCCGGAGGCTGTACACGACGATGCTGACGAAGTTTGACTGCGTGGTAATGGACGACGAAATCTACGTCAAAGCCGACTACAAGCAGCTTCCGGGACAGGAGTTTTATACGGCAAAAGGAAGGCGAAAAGTAGCAGATATTTTCAAGCACATGAAACTGTCAAAGTTCACGAAGAAATATCTGGTTCGGCAACCCATCTGTACCTGTGGCTTGAAAAGCAGCATTTTTATAGCTTCCAGGACTGTCAACCAAGAAATTTACGTGAAAGAGTGTTTGAATAAACGTCTGCAGCCTTTCCTGAAGAAACGCGGTTGTTCCGCACTGTTTTGGCCGGATTTGGCATCTTGCCATTACGTTAAAAGGCCATGGAGTGGTACGCCGCCAACAACGTGCAGGTGGTTCCCAAGGACAAGAACCCTGCCAACACGCCAGAGCTCCGCCCAATTGAGAAATACTGGGCTATTGTCAAGCGGTACCTAAAAAAGACCAAAAAAACTGCTAATGACGAGCAGCAGTTCAAGGCAAACTGGCTTTCTGCGGCGAAGAAGGTGGACAAGGTGGCTGTACAAAATCTGATGGCAGGGGTTAAGCGTAAGGCCCGGCATTTCGGATTTGGAAAAGTGGAAGCCTAACTGAATATTTTTCCTTAATTTTATACTAATTAAACTTGAAAAATAAATTTAATTTGATTTTTTAAATAAACGATTTCACCGATTTACACGCGCGTACGCGTTTTCCCTTGACCAAATTTTGACCGTATAGAAAGTTTTTCGATTCAATGAATAGTTTTTAAAATACACACGTTTGTAACTTCCGGATTCTAAATGATCATAGCCTTAATTTGGGATATTTTGCATGAATCAAAACTAAGAAAACTCAAACTAACTTAAACTTAACTCAAATTCTACTTTATATTTGTGATTTTCAGTTGAATTGTGTGTACAAACTTATTCTGATTAAAAACTTTGAAATCTGGAAATTGAATTGACAAGCAAATTTTGAAGTTTATGTTCTCTTGAATTTCTCTACAATGTTATATTGATTGATAAACTCATTCACAAGCTAAATCTTTTTCTGAATTTTACTAAATTCTAAACCTGGATTCAAAAATTGAATTTCGAATCTATTTCCGAATTTCTATACGATTTCCGAGATGTACAAAAAATACGATTTCAGAATCTTCATTCCAGATCAGAATTTTATGAGCCAAATCTTGGAGCCCTCATTCATAAAATAATTTTTTAAATTCTGTAGTGCGGGTTTAATCTTAATTCATTATTTCAGTTATTGATTTTTAATCTGTTTTGTGAATCTGATTTAAAATGTGGATTTCGAATGATGAATCAGAATCTGGAATCTGAAATCGCCACTTAAATTTCGCCGCTTTAAATTTTTAAATTTTGTGTTAGAATAAAGTTTAAGAAGTTTGAATATAAAACAATTTCTCCTTTTTCCATATTCGGAAAACTATTATCAAAATATTGAAAATGCATTTGATTTTCAAAAAACGTGATTCAAATTTGATACGAAATGCAAAACCGAATTCGAACAATGATTTCAAAGCAGCTTTACATTTCTAATTTCTTATGGTTATTCGAACTGAAAATCGAGAATCCTAAAGTTGATACAAAATCAGAAATACGAAAATATGTAGAAATACAATTTTGGTTATAGGAATATGGAACCAGAACCTCCAAAATGGTTTTAATTTAAAGTTCAATATTCAGACCTGAATTTCCATGATAAGGTTGCCAAATTGCCCTATTTTAACCGGATTGGCCCAGATATTCAATATACAATTTGGGAAAAGTCCGGTTGCCCAGATTTCATTGGAAAAGCCCGATTTTTTCCCGGGTTTGTTCTCATTCTCATTCTTAATTCAAACTTAAGAAAAAAAAATTGTGTTGTATTTTTTTTTATTAATGCGTCCATGCAGTTTCAAAAAAAAAAAATATCATGAGGTTTAAAAAAAATCTAGATTTTTAATGAGCTATTCCTAAATTTTGCCCGGTTTTCCTGGATTTGGTGTACTATTTTGAAATCAAATACCCGGATTTTTACCCAGGTTTTTATATAAAATAGCAGGAATTTGTCGGTCCGGATACGTGCTGAAAAAAATTTGTATGAAATATCCGGGCAAAGTCGAATAAAACCGAGCAATTTGGCAAGCTTAATTTAAATTGCAAAACAAATTGCAAGATAAGAATTCGTGGACAAGGCCAGGAAGCGAATGGGGTAGAAAATCTCACTTTTTGTCCACTTGCTATCTACACGGCCCCATAGATTTTAGTTATTTCAACGGAATTTGATCAAAATTACAAAAATCATTAAAAACTGTTTTTTTGTGCCCAATAGTTGTACCCGAAAATTGGATGTCGTGTCTAATGTTGTCCGATTGTTTATGCAAATCGGTGCACATCTTCAAAACCTGCTTAAGGCTCAGCCTCCACGTGGTCTAAGGAGCTGATATTGGCTGCGGTAGTTTGTTATGAGAACTTATAGCTCAAATGCAATCCAATTTAGAGACGGCAATGCACAACGGGAAATTTTAAACTCAAAATCCCAAAAAAATACAAGTCGTCGGTTTGAGAGCCTGGAATGTTACTTATCATCTGTGAAATTTTCTCAGAAATTTGAATCTGCCGGAGGATTTGACCGGCGCCATCTGAGTGGAGTGTTATTTGACCTTCTTATTTATCTTACTTGAGTTTTTTCTGCATATGTTCTAGCAACAGAAATTTCTAGTCTTTGAATTTTCCATAAAACGAATGAAAAGGTTTTTCAATACTTAATACATAAATGGATAAAGAGAGGCAAAACAGATCCCGTCCTGTTATCTTTTCGTCTGTAAATAGTCTCTTTCAAAATATTTTAAGTATTGAAAAACCTTTTCGTTCGTTTTATGGAAAATTCAAAGACTAAAAATATCATGTTGGATGTTGGAAGCAGATGTCAATGTTTACTAAAAGGGCTTTGGTTTAAAATTGTTCAAAATTTCAAAGAGAAAACGTTAACAATTTCATTTACCAGAAAATTTAACACATGGAATCGATCTTCAACTTACATCATCCAGCTGGCTCTTGATCATCCCGTGGGACTGGACCAGATTGTAGAGATGCTTCAACAGAACGGTATCTGGCACCGCAACCGTTGGCTGAATCCCGGCCAAACAGTAGCGACCTTGCAGCGGATCAACTGTCTCCCCTTCATGGCCTTCCTCGGAATCTCCTTTCGCTGCAGCAGCTCGAATCGCGACACACTGATCGTAGTCTCCGTACTGATTGATGTTCCCATTCAGGATCCCGGAGGTAAGTTTCCCGCTGGCGTCGTGCACTGGAAACGAATCATGAAATCACGAGAAGGGTTAATGTTTTTTTTTATGTTGAAACAAAAAATGGATCAGGACTCGACCTTCTCCCTTCATTCGTAAGATCTGCGACTTATGTAATTAAGACAAGACACAAAAAAAAACTTACTCCGGAGCGCCCACATTTCCAGGGATTGAAGGGCCTGAAGATACGCCTTGGATGAACGTTTGCATGTCTCCGAAACTTGGCTGCTGTAGGCCGGATTGAACGGTGAATGGACCGAGAAGAACTTGGCGCTCAACTGGGAGACAAATTCTGTGGATAAAAAAAAAAACGAATGGCGGAAAATAAGTCAATGACTTTGTCGGCTCGACGAGCCTCTATCGGAATATGCAATAATGGGCGATTGAGATGCATTCAGGTTGTAGCGACGCTATGAGTGGTAGCTGAAGGAAGGCGCGAATTTGTAACGATCGTTTGCGTCATGTGTATGATCGCTCGGGGCTCTGCTCCGTTCAGGTTAGAGAGTTCTAATATGGTGCAGCTGAAAGTGGGTCATGTAAAGGTGCACAGGTTTTTACGTTCAGTACGGTGCTAGCACCAATTGTGCACCAATTAAGGTGCATTTTTGCACTTGTAGGCTCACTAAAATATTCAGGTGTAACACTACGGAGCAATTTTTCGTACCCACAATTCCCACTTGTGAGAGTGATAAGTCAATTTAACCACAGATTATAATATCAAGTTCACCCACCCACCGTAAAATGCATATGAGTAATGCATACCCTACACCTGTGTGACTTGACATTGCATCGACGTGTGCCGTCTAAAGGTTAAGGTTAAGTAATGTGGTTAGACTTGATTGATCTAGTTCGTGCCTATGAATTATGGATTGTCTAGGGAGCATCTGAGTAAATTGAATGTCTGCGGAAAGCTCTCATAACTTATTGCCAATTTTTCAAATCAAGTCCAATACAGAAACTTATAGCCAAACTTTTTTTTGGACAGGATCAAGAATAATTCAAGAAAGTCCCGGTGGGAGACCCAAAAACAGCTGGAAATCAACTATTCGACCGAAGTTCAGATATTAAATCGTTTACGGAGTTCTAGAGGATCTAACAGTGAGCTAAAATTTGAATAAAAGTTAAGATGATAAAAATGTAAGTTTCTTTGACTGGTTCATAAAGCTGACTAACACAGACAGTCGGGATCGTAACATTCGCACAGCATATTCCAATGACATTCGAAGAGATCTCATTGACATTGACGGTCATCAAAAAAAAATGTTGAACGACTGAAGAAAATGTTATTCAGTTTTGCAATGACAGTCGCTCAGAAAAATGTCATCGAATAATTCATCTCGATAACATTTTTGACTTGTAACAGTCGAAGATTCTGAAGGTCCTCTGACTGTCGGAATGACATTTTTGAATTTTAAATTGCATAGCTGTCATGGAAAAATTAAAAAAAAATGTCATGATTTTGACGATCATGAAGTTCAGGAAATCTGAAAAAATCAAAATGATCAGATTCAAACTTGCGACACATGAAAAGAAAGCAGAATAAATATTTAATTTCCCTCGTGACAATTGGAAAGTAACAGTAAAACAAAATTTATAAAATTAAAAAATTACATTTTATCCAGAACCACGATTCATGGTCTCGAATTAAAATCTTAATTTCAAATCAAGGTTTGAAAAACGAATTACAAATGATGTTCAAATACAAAATTTGGAATCACAATTACTATCAGAGCCGAAGCAGAATTAGCTTAATTTATAATTCATAATCCGAATGTTTATTTCAATTTCATATCTTTTGAACACAGAAAATCATTTTCACATAATGTGTAAAAATGTTTAAAAAGCAATACTTACGAGCAGGCTTCAGACGGCTCCTGAGGTGTCGCTCATAAGTGTAAGAGCAAAGCTTCACAAAGAGGTGTGGAACCCACACTCTTGTGAGTGACAAACCGCACACACTTTGCTCATGCTTCCCGAAATATAAATGTTTGTCACTCACTTCCATGAGTGATGTGTGCTTCGTAAAGCCTAGTCCACACTAGGCAACATGAACTGCGATTTTTGTTATGAGACGAACTTTGTTGTCTGTTGTTGTTGTTGGAAACCTGAGACGGTGTCAGCGTCTCCCGAAGAAAATGGGAGACGCTGAGACCGTCTCGAGACGAACCGTCTCCTAGTGTGGACTAGGCTTAAGTGTTTCTCTTAGAGTGTTCTCTTATACCGTATTTGTTTTCACCACCCGAAAGTGTTGCACCTTCCAAGCTGAAAACGAGCATGAATCGAGTTTTGCACTAATCTTTGTTGGTGTGCGTGAAATCGGCAGTGTCAACAGAAAACATCAAGCTGTCAAAAATCCATTACAACTGGTATTTGTTTTCGTTTGACTTCGAAAATTGAAATGAAATTATCTTTAGTTGATCATTATCTTTTAAATAATATGAAAATTTTAGCATGAATTTATATATTATGTTGAATTGTGAAGATTTCAGATTTATTTTGCTTGGTAGATTCGCCTCTGGCTCTGATGATAACTGCAATACCGGCTGATTCTGGGTGGTCTATGTTTGCTGCTGCTAGACTGCAGACCCCATCTTGAAGGTTCCGGTATTTTGAACGTTTATTCCTCGCAAATACCTCGAGTACCTATTTCCATTTCAGATGACAAAAGAAAAATTCTTGGAAGTCAAATTGGCGAACTCAGATCGCGGAAGTCGGGGGAGGAAATTTTGCTAACAGACCGAAACGAACGAAATTCAAGCTCCCAATGCGGGTTTAGTCTCGAACTACCAGTTTTGAAGGACAACGGGTGGGAATCCTTGGCGCAACCGAGCATCGTCACCCTAAAGCACAGCTCGAAGCAGAGTAGCTTCGATGCAGCTGAACGCTTTTGCTGTGGAGACCAACTTATAGGACCCTCCCGAACAAGAAAACTTTTCGGTTTGGGGGATTCCACCAGATCTTTGGGTTGGCCTTTTTGCACTCGGATTTGCTGCTCTTTTTCGGCATCGCCTGGAACCGATTGCAGCAAACCTTCTGGGCACATTTCTTCTTGGGAGCGTTGTTTGCTTTGGAACGTGCCATCCAGGTGAAATTTTTTAAAAACAAAAAATTATAATAAACATTAATAATAAATGTCTCAAAAAAGCAAATAGAACAAGAGTACAGGAAAAAATATTGAATAAAAGTTTCGTCATTTGGTATATTTTTATAATTTAATCCAAAGTACACCTAATCCAATTTAGAAATATAATAATTTACAACATGCATTCCTTATACTCGATAACAACCTCATCGACCTGTCTGGCCCAATGTTTCCGTAGAAAATCTGTCACAACGGGTGCCACCAATTCCGGATCGGTCAAATGAATGTGATGGGAACCTTTCAGATACTTCACGCGGAACATGGAATTTTGCTTCTTAAGTATGGCGACCATTTCATCGAAGCCTTCTTTGGAACCAGGATAGGGTGAATCGATGGCCTTGATCACCAGCTGTGGCACCTTGATTTGCTTTGTCAGAGCGTAGTTCACTTTATCCGACCATCCGGGAATGTTGTTGTACTTTATTCGGTTATCACGATCAAAATAATATTTGCCGGGAAATTTCTTGGACGGTTTGATGTTTCTTTGCAGTAAATATGGACCAGTTTCTCTCGTTACAGACAGATTCCATGGTTCCTTCAAACAAACGATCCAGCATGTCCTCATACGTGTAGGCTGGTGGTTCCGATCTTTCGCGATTCCTTTTATCGGCTTCAAGCAACTTATTGGCCATCACAGTAGCCCAAGAAATAAATCTTTTCGGGTAATATGACTGCGGTTTAAGGGCATCAATTACAATCAGAAACTCCACCTTATCTGGAAACATTGACGTGAACATGAAAGCTATGATTGCTCCCATAGAATGCCCCATCATTGCCATCTTATCCCACCGATATTCGTTCATTATGTGCAACAGAGGCGGAAACGGCACTGGTATTGAATCCGGAACAAGTTTCCGTTCTTCGGGATAATAAAGAGAAAAAACAGCTCGAACGCAATTTTCGCGGTATAGAAATAAACCAACCATTTGATATTTGTTTACATCGGGAAGCACGTGCTGTCAAATTCATGATAGTATTGGTGAGAGCGCAAGCAACACCGAATATTTTCAGAGTGTTCCACCGTCCACTTTATGGTGCACTACCAGTGGACTACTCATCCTGAAAACGAGCATGAAAACAGCAAAAAGTACACTACCGGTAGTGCCCCGGTGCACCACCACACGAAAACGAATTCTCTATTAGTGTTAACACTCAGGGAAGTTAAGTGTGTTTTAGGAAACTGTCTTTTTATCGTAACAAAAATAAAGACGCACAGAAAGCACAGCTCGCAAGCTGTCGTGCAGAGGTTCATATTCAAATGGTTTTATGAAATTCATGTAATGTAAAGTAATCGTTTACATCTTCACACAATCCAGGGTTGCGAGGTTGTTTCGTCAAAAATCAGGACCATTCATAGCAAAAAATCAGAATTTTTCATGAAATCTTTTGATGCATAGGAATCACAAGCAGCTCTGCTTATATTGCATAAACAAAGGAGGAATCCAGGTGCTGTAAACGCCTTGATTTAAGCAATAGCAGTTAGCAGTTTCTTGGCTGGCTTGCAGTTCATATCGAAAAACACCATTTACATATCATCTGAACCGAAGATTACCATCTGTTAAATGGGTTTTACTATATCAATACATACTACTCGATTTTCTCAAAGTTTAGCTATAAATTCGATTATATCTGAGATGTTTTTATGGAAATCAGGACAATTCAGGACATTTTAGTGACCAATTTTTAAAAATCAGGACAACGCAAGATTTTTTGAAAAATCAGGAAAAATCCGTATAAAATGAGATAAGATCTCGTAATGAAAATCCTCCTTCAACATGAAAACAATATTTGGGAGGCCCGACATGAAAAAAATTTAAGGTATTGATTGGCCATGGGCGCGCTCGCAATCCCGGTATACGATTTCTCATGTGTTAAACAGAGAAAGCGATAGCCTTCACTGGGGCTTGTGATATAGCTCAGTTGGCAAGTCTGTTGTCTCCTGAGCCGATGTCCGTGAGTTCGAGCCCGAGAGTAAACATCGAACACAGTTGTACCAGATAAGTTTTTCAATAACTATCCGCCAACTGTAACGTTGATAAAGTCGCGAATGCCATAAAGATGGTAAAACGACTATAATCTAAACAAAAAAAAAAGATAGCCTTCACTCCCATTTCACCCCGAATAGCTGTCATTCTTATGGGAATCCGTGTAAGAGTAAAGAGTAAGCTTTATTCTTTTTAGCAGGCACAAGCCCAATTTATTCGAAGCAATCAACTAACGCATTAAAAATTTGACGAAATGGATTATATGCCGTATCGTTTTTTGATGACACGTTTTTAATAAATAGAAAACAAGTAGTAAAAAGGAAACATTTTATTTATACTTTATTAGGAGAGTAGACATTGATTTTAAGTTGGGGTTTTATTTCAAGAAAGTCATTTTTCAAGATTTGATTTGAATGGATTACATATTTAGATGTGTTGCAACGCACACAGGAGTATATAAACAAAGCAGGTCATCCCGCAATGAAATGAACGAAATCTAAAAATAAAAAAAAATGCAACTTAGCGTTTTTGAAAGTTGCAAATTTGGACCTAAATATTCGTGAAGAGATTGCCCCTGGTCTAGATAGTAAAAAGGATTTCAGAAGAATAAAACAGCTTGTAATTAAATTCCAATTTTTAAACCAAATGTATTAGATTCATTTATTCCGATTTGATATTATTATCTATTGTTTTACCTTCGAAAAAAACAGCAATAGATGAACCAAAGCGAACAACACCATCAATTCATTACTTGGACGCACTATGTGTACACTTTCAGAGTGCTCTTTGGGAGACGCACTTATAGAGTACTCATTCAATTTTGAGTGTGGCGTGAGTGAAGAAAAAAGCTCTCCGTGTGTATCGTCACTCTGCTCCTATTGACCACTCTTGCTCCGCTCACAACAACATTTAAAGAGCGGAGCAGAAATTTACAACGTTCTTGTACGGCTCTGAGATGCGTCCGAAGCCTGCTTACGAGTTTCAATTCTAAATTAAGAATGAGATTACCATCTACTCAAACGTTAAAAACAGAAACTGTTATCAAACTGCTCTTCTTAGTGTCACAAAAGTTACATTCGAAAACAATAACTCAAAATTCAGATTAAATGTTCAAATCAAACACAGAATCAGTAATGATTTAAAAAGTTTCAGATTAGAAATCTTAATAAGTTTAGAACCTTGCACAAAAATCTAGAGTTCTCAAAACTTGTGGCGGGCCATGAAAAAAACCAGGAAATACTGAACAACCAATACAAGACTTGAATATCTCAATAAGTTTAATCTCTATTGTTAAATCCAAAAGATAAATTTTAAAACCTGGATCCTAGAAATATTTATTTTTAGAGAATCACTCAATGAAATTCGCAATCAAACTATGAGAATGTTTTTTATGAATTCTATTTGAGAATTAATTGTTAGAAAATAATATGCTGAGTTCAGGATATTAATTTCAGTAGAAGTTAATTTAAAAAAGAGCAACCTATCTTAACATTAAATGTACAAAATTTTGGTTAAATCAGAAATCTTAGCAAAAACAATTTTTTTTTATTTTTGAAAATTGATTTTCGGCAACAGGATATGAACCGAAGCAAATTTCAATATTAATTGAAAAAATTAACATTGGTTTCGAACAACTCATACCCATACTTTTGCTTTTAAAGTGAGAATTATAGGTTGTAAAGTTTTATTTATTTAATTAACAGCAAAGCTCGAAAAAACATGACATTCAAATGTTGTTCAGGGTTTTTTTCACTTTCTTCCCAATTCACGACTTTTACCTGGATAATGAAAATGACTTGAAATTACACGCTGTCAGAAAATGCAAAAGATGGAGATCAAGTATCCCCATTCTCCCCTAAAGACAGTCATGGTGTATAACCAATTTATAGAAAATTCTGAATTCAACAACAAGCATAAATTTTGACTCATAAAGATACAGGTATTCTGCTTCCTCCTTTTTAGCTTAGCTGAATTAATTCTTCATTCTGCCTCCTAATCTGTAGGATAGACAAGGGCATAATGGCCACCTTAAGGAAAACCATTATTTAACCATAGAAAACAGCTATAATATATGAATTATATCATTGTTTCGTGTTTATACACTCAAATAGTCTATTGCCTGATTGGATAAAACTTGAAAAAGTAGATAAAAATGTTTAAAAATGTATTTTAAATTTTTTGCCGAAAGCTGAAAACCTGTCACTGTAGGGGCATAATGAGACCCCCCCCCCCCCACTGGGGCAGTATAAGCACCATTAATCGGGGCACGATGAGCGTTTTATAGCAGCGAATTCGACTCGATGAAGTCAACTGAATAAAAGAGCTTCAACTTGACTTGTATCGTTAGACGATTTGGCCTATTGGTAAGGTGTCGGAGAGGTTATGAGTAGACTCGAGTTCTATTACTGGTCAAGGTGGTTTTTTTTTTCTTTCCTGATCGATGCATTTTGCACTAAACGGTGAGGCGTAGATTCATCAAACAAAGCAATAAAAAAATAATCTAGGTTTGTTTGTAGAATTCAAAGAATTAACACATGCTCATACATTATGTTTCTGGTGTTTTGTTTGACGGATGATGCTACTAGCTGTATAATGTAACAATAAAAAAATCAATCATGAATGGTATGTGAAAAATAATTCCCTCGAACAGGAATCGCACTCGAGTCTACTGATTATTTCTCCGACACCTTACCAATAGGCCAGATCGACAGATGAAACAAGTTAAGCTGTAGCTCTGTTATTCAGCTGACTTTATCGAGTGGAATCCACTGCTAGATTCCCCGGCAGAAAACGCTCATCGTGCCTCGATTAATAGCCCTGTTCGCCCCAGGTCAACCAATTTAAGTAAAAACGCGTTTTAAAATTGATTAAAGTGAAAAATCAAAAAATTTATGATAATGAAAATTGAGAAACAATGTGTAAATCATATTGCAGTGCGTACATTTCATATCAAGATGATTTAAAGGTCATAAAAGCTTATTTGGTGGTGCTCAAAAATTATAATATTTTCGTCACTTGAGAACCTAGCTGGTTATTATTTCATATTTCTGTAAAGATGATAAGGATATTTCTTTTTTGGTGAAAAATTAATTACTATAGGTAGAACGAAACAAATGCTCATGAAAATTTGTTTAAGAAAACACGTACTTTAGAAAAAAGGAGTGCTTATTATGCCCTGGGTGCTCGTTATGCCCTTATCTCCCCTAGTTGAAATTTTGACCAAAGTTCGCTGAAAATAAATTAAATTAAACTTCACAAAATGTTCCAAGAATTTCGCATGCTGCCAAATATCGATAACTGTCCCGTAGCAGAAACACATTTGCCTATCGATATTTAGCATGCGTCTGATTAAGCATGCAGCACGTGTTATGCCCTTTCGTCGATACCTATATAGTAGGATTTTAGATGCGTCAGTCTAGATTTCGCGTCACCCCGAATAATGGCATGTGGCAGCCGGAGAATTTGCTCTTGGTTGCATATTTTAAACAATCGGAGTCGCGAGCATTGGACTCTACTGACTAAGTATTTAGTGCTGCCATGATTTATGGATGATAACACGTTATGTCGTCGACATCAATTGAAAGACGTCAATTTGTTTAATACCTGATCAGAATATATGATGCTACGGCGATTGTGCTTTATGGCAGTGAATATCCATACAAGCATAAGTGAGCTCATTCTAGAGCTTTCCTGAAATTCTTGCTGATCAGATTTCATTTTCTCATAAACTACAACAATGGGAATCATAACAATTTTTATTTTATTATCTATTCTGCCTGAATATTTTCATCACCGTTCTCCATTAAACTTAACTTCTTTGTATATGACGTCATCGCTTTTTATGCCACGCAGCAATGAAGAATCGAATAAAAATCCCAGCCTGGACACTATTGGAACAATCAACACTAGAATCTTAAATCAGGGTTCGGTTTTTAATTTAAAAATAAAAAACTGAAAATTATAATTTAAAGAATAAACTGAAAAAATATGATCTGATTAGCCAAAGAGTAAGATGAGTGAGGATAAACCCTGAATAGCTGAAAAACCCTTTGAAATCAAATACCTTGTGATAACAAAATATGTGTTTTTGGAACTGTCAGTTCAGCTAAGTGATATCTTTTCTGTCATCAAGTAACATTAAAAAAATTGATTTCCAATCCAAATCTATAAATCAAAAATTTATTTCACTTAGTGTGCAAGTAGGTAATAGAATTCCTTCCAACAAGGCAATTTTTTTTTATTATTTTGAATTTAGTTTATGATTGAAACTTGCAATGAAATAACTAATATAAGAAACTTGCAGGAAGGATTTCCCTGATCAATAATCAATAATCTTTTTTAAAGTTCTCAGCATTATTAAAATTCGCTCGCGTTTTCAAGTATTTAGGTTAACTTGTTTTGCTGCCAGACATGTTGAGAACATTTAGCGTCCATTACTAGGGGGCTCAAATTGAGACTTTTGGTGTAAAGGAGTGCGCCCCTATGTCTTAAAAAAAACCAAGCGATGAAAGTAAAAGGACCTAAATGGCTCCTCCTGGTGAGAAGATTCCAGATCCCTAGTTAGGCATTTAAATTTTAAGGGCTTATTTTGTATGTATCGAAGAGCTTTGCGATACCTTAAAAAAATCACTCAAATTTGTTTAATTTTTGAGGATATTCAACAATCTTTTTTTTCTTAGTTGAATTTTAACATTATTCAGAAGCTAACTATTTAAATGAATGCTCAACTTCAGTTTAAATGTCTTGAATATCAATATAGAATAGCCCAAGCAACCAAAAGTCGCGTTTTCACTTAACTCCGAACTCCGAAGTTCACATTTGGCTGAAAAAATGTTTTACGGGAACTTCAGGTGAGATACACGATTTCAAGAAAATTATTATTTAGTTGCTTTGTTCTATTCTACCTTTATTTTAGAACTTCATTACATCTGAATCGAATTAATTGAAATTTGAATCATTTGTTTGAAATAGTGACAATTTTCCAACGAAAATGGTTAATAAAATGAATGTTATAAAAAATTATGTTCACATTTTTTTTAATTTCCTTGTTCTTAGATGTTTTAGAAATAATTAAAAAAACTTTCTCGATGACTGCAAATTTTGACTTCTCAGAAAATTTTCATAAGTTTTCTCTTTGATTTTTTTTTAATATTTCCACGGAAATTCAGGAATTTGATCAAAATTCAAAGAAATTTTAAACCAGAATGAATCTCAGATTTTATTGAAAACAAAACGTTTTGCAGTTTTCTACATATGGAGATGTTAAATAAATTAAAAACGTTAAAATTAAAAAAAAATTCAAAACGCCCTTTTGTGATGTCAGAAATGAAATAGATATATCATTTTCAATTGAATTTTCTTAAAATTATCAAATTACTTTTTTTCCTCTAACTAAAGCATTGTATCTCTGAAATTCGAAAATCTAGGCAAAATCTTGATCCTTCATAAAGTTCAGGATAGTAAATATATTTTTAATAGGTTTCTAGTTTTTATGTAGGTTTTATATTTAATTTAATATTTGAGAATGAAACGAGCCATAGAACCAAAATTAGAGGCGATTAACCAAATCTGACGGAATATTTCATGATGCCAAAATTTTTAAAAACAGTTATTGAAACATATAGGTACACTAAAATAGCTGTTCTCTTTTCAATAATTAACTTTTTTTTGTCAAATCTGTAATTGGATTATAACTTTCAATTAAAACTAGCATTGTGTTAATGATTTGTATTGATGATTGGTATGAATCTTAAAATTCATCCAAGTTCGGGAACAAAATTCAAAATATGGTTTTTTAAATTAGGTATATCAGATGGCATTATGAAATTTGAATCTAAAACGAATACATACACATAAATTTATGACATTACTCATTTTTGAGATTCATAATTTATTTTTAACTGATGACTGATGATGAATTCAAAATCTGAGGTATGATACTTAAATCAGAATTCTATTTTTTTTTCAAATTCATATACTCGCTTCTGAAATCAAAATTTTGATACAAAATTTTAATTTTGATTTAGGATTAATGATTTTTCTTCGATCTTGAAAATATCTAGAACTAAATAAAACCTAATAGGCAAATTTGATAAACATAAACAATGATAATTTTTTATTGTTTAATTTGATTGATTCAAAATATATGTAAGGTACACTAGAGTAATTGTTTGGAATTTTTAAATATACTGAGTACCTAAATTAAAGCGTTTATATGCATTTATTTCAACCAGAGGTAGAAGTTTAACGCGTCTTTAAAACTTCGTGTTTTTTTTATCCTTATTATAAAAAAATGCTCTCGTTCTTGTTAAAAACGAATTAGATCGATCTATTAAAGATCGATCCTCAAGCTTCGATTTTAAGGTGAATCGATCCTACGACCGCCCGTCAGAATCAACTTGGAGATCGATCTTTTCCTAAAGATTGAATAATTCTAATTAAAACCCATTCCAGGCTACCTCTCAGCATTTCGGCAGTTCGTTATTTTCAGAATTTTCTTATAAAATACACCCTACACGCCACCCCCAAGATGTGGCGTACGCGTAACGACTTCATTAACTATTTTATCGAGAAATAAACTTTTGATATCAAAATGTAATGCTTTAAATTATGAATCAATTGATATTCCATTTAGATTGGTACGCTATTCAGATTATCTTTTATACACGTTTTAGAGGAACATTTTTTTTTTATTTTTTTATTTTTTTTATATTTTTTAGGATTTTTTGTTGATATTGTTCGGTGAAATAAATGACTATATGCTTTGTTCTTTTATGTTTCGATTTACTATTACTTTTCAATCATCTTCAGATACAAATTTCTATTCCCTTATCTATCCGCATGGGGCCACAGAAATAGACTATTTCTGTGGCCCCATGCGGATAGATAGGGGAATAGAAATTTGTATCTGAAGATGATTGAAAAGTAATAGTAAATCGAAACATAAAAGAACAAAGCATATAGTCATTTATTTCACCGAACAATATCAACAAAAAATCCTAAAATATAATCAAACGGTGATCGAAACACGTCGAAAATTTCATTTGGAACATTGCTCAAACAAATTTGTGACGTCATCGTGGAGTGGGTCTTAGATGGAGATGAAAATGGAAGGAGGAAAGCAATCGAAGAGGTAGTGTAAAATGTGTGCTAAGACTTTTGTGATGTGGACATCTTTAAACTTCTTGTGTGATTCTTGAATTAAAATACATCCTCTTAATTGAAATTATCTACCCAAATTAATTGTCTTAACTATGCTTTCTGTCAAAATCGGGACTTCCTATTGAAAGTGTATTTTAATGATTTTGATGAAATTTATTAAAAGGTAATCGAAAGAAAAAAAAACAAATTTATACCATTTATTTCAAAGTTTTAAATTTTTATATAAATCATGTTTCACAGCCAAAGGTAAAATAATTTTAAAAAAATTGTTGCCTTTCTATGTTTTACATGTCTGTTTTCGATTTGTAACTTAATAAAAAGGTAATTAAATTGAATTTTATTAACCCTTTAAACCCGCTTGTACACGAAATTTATTACAATCGTCATTAAAGCCAAGGCTAGAGGGGAGGATGGGGATACTTGATCCACTTTTCTAATGTTCATCATATCTTTTTGGGAAAAATTAGCAACTCGCCGTCTTTTGCATTTTCTGACAGCGTGTAATTTCAAGTTAATATGCTCCAAAAGTTAAAACGATACATAAACTCGTAGATAAACTAGAAGCATTTTCGTGAGACTGCCCTGACCCTAGACAAAAATCTAGTTAATCCCGAAGATAAAAGGTCCGTTAACTATTTTTTGCCATATTTGTTCTCATTTCACACATTGTAAGTATTTGACAAAGAGAACTCCAAAAGTTTGTCTACTATCCTTTAAGTCATTGCATACTTGAAAGCGCAATTTTCTGGTTTTTAGATAAACACAGTATTTTTAGTCCTTTTTAACAGATAATTACTGGATAAATATTAGTAATTGGACAAATATTGTAATTTTCATGATAACCAATGATAACGATCCATTCAGAAGAAAAATATATCATTTTGGACTCTAGGGATCAATCCCATAACATATATTTTGGAAAACTTCTTCTAAAAAAATTGAGAGTTTTCTATTGCTTTGAAAATATGGCATAATGAATTTCATATTATACTCTAACAATTGAAATTTTCAGTTAATTATTTTTATTGTAATTTTTTATGTGAGAAACATTTTTAAGTGATGAAAAAGTACTACAAACCACATTTTGATAAATTTTTCAAACGAAGTTCAATAACTCGCAAAATATTTTTTTTTAATTTGTTGAGATAACAGCATTGTTGTTTTGTTCTATTTGGCACATTTTTTTAGAACATTCGATATTTGTATGACATTCTTGTTCCCCAGAGATCAAGTGTCCTCACTCTCCCTTATACTATAAATCAGCTAATGATTATAAAAAAAACTTCTACAAATGGGTTCGATTTTTTAATTTTTTCGTTCAGTGCTATTTGAATCCATGAAAAACCATTTTTGAAATCTTTTAACTGTAGGCTAACACCTCATATAACATAATTACGGAAAAAGTCATAAAAAAATTTAAGAAAAAATCTGATTTTCACGTGAAAAAAACAGCATCTACCCCACACAGCACAGACAAGCTGTCCTTGTGGAAGGATTCATGAATAAAAAAACCGGATCATGTTCCGAACCTGCTTCATGGGCGGCAATTTTCAAGCTGTCCTCGTTTTCCGCAAAACTATCGTTGGTGGCAATTTCGGCATCAATTCGGCGCTTCACTCGACTGATAACGTTGTACTCATTGATGTCGCTCAGATTTACACTTCCGGGCAGTGTTCTGTTTCCCCCCAACAGGAAGCTCCAACTGGTGGGGGACTTTTTCTTGGTTCCATTATTTTCTTGGGAATTGGAACTTTGTCTGTCGTTTAATGAACACTGTTCCAGCTGACCATCACACTGGTGAAGGTTTCCCTCTTCCAGACAGTTGCTTGCAGTCACAGCAATTCCCAGAATCGTTATCAAACCACTGACATGCATTGTTGGGACACTTTTTGGAAAACTACTTTCATTGAACACTTTAGAGCACTTCACTCTTATTTTTGCAATTTGCAAGCAGAGGGTCGTTTTTTTTCTTCAATTCACAATTTGTTGTAACATTTTCTTATCCACTTTAAACACTAGTATTTATCACAGATACCGTAGCGATCATCATGAACTTAGTTACATCTTCGCAGTCGATTTGGAAGGCCTCTTTATATGTTTTCCATAAAACGTGCACTTCCTGAATTTTCCCAAAAGCCGACCAGGAGGAAATCCTTCTTCACGAAACTGATTATCCTTCCCCGCGAACAATTGAAAAAACCGAAAAACACTGCGGCGAACCACCGAAAAAAGAAAACACGCCGCGACGCCTCCACCAACGCGAGGCGACTTTTCCAAACGCGTTATCCGTCCGATTGCCCAGCGGAGACTGAATCAGGGGGAGGCAAACAGTTTCATTCCATGAATCCGGGGACTTTGTCGATTGATTCTCATGCGATCGCGTACTATGCTAGTAGTCTCGGGTGCGACTTTGTACTTGTTTGTAATGTACCTGCCTCGAAATAGTTGGGACTACTTACTATACGGCGAATAGTACACGTTGTACTTGCATTCTTGCACTTCACGTTATGTTGCTTAGAATTGAAAATGAAAGCTTAAGGTTTGTTCTTTATTTGGAGCTTAGTGTTAAATAAAACTATAATGATAGTTGTTGCATATTGAAATAAAATAAGACCCATATTAACATAAGCTGAAGTACTAGTGCTTTGATTACTACTTTCGAGAAAAAGTGCATTAACGTTTTCTTGGTGCTCGAATTTCTACACATTTTTCTAATTGTTGTTTCGAGCAATTTATATGGGACTAGCTAACCCGGCAAACATTGTTGAGCCTTTGAATTTTCACAAAAATAATGTTCATGTAAATGGAGGCTCACTAAACTCAATCAAAAAAAAAATAAAAAGCAGATTACATTTTATACTATCATATTTTATTTATGAAGAACTTAATCACCGATAGTTACGGTCGTTAATTAGTTAATCGATGTCTTTTTTAGTACACACTAAGATTGCATTTATTCCGCTCGGAACCACGACAATCTGAATTACAGGAAAACAGCTCGAATGATACTACACACTAAGATTGCCTTTATCTCGCTCGGGACCATGATTCTCCATATCACAGGAAAACTGCTCAATTCAAACGAAGTTCGAATGGGAACTCACCCTAATGTCGGGACGCTTCATGTCTCCTGAAATCTGAGACAAGCTTGCTACGAGAGCACAGGAACTCAAAGTATCCCCGTGAATTCAGGATAGTGTACGCCGGAAACACGGGAGGCCCAATTCTTGTCAAATTTTCTGTCTCTTGCTCTCCTGTATAAAAAAAACAACACGTTTGTTTTCTGTCGCTTTCAGGGCAAAAACCGCGAAACATTTTGACTCGTAATTTTTTTTGCAGTTTTCGTTTGTTGGTCGGTACTCGTGCAGAGTTAAAGTTTTGTTCGGCAGTAGTTTTTAGCAATTAGAGAAGTGAAAATCGTGAAAATATAGGTGAGGCCAGCGGATCAAATTCAGATAGTGCCTTCGTGCGACCGGTTCCAAGCTCCAAGTTCCAGCTCTTCCGGAAATCTTAAACGGAAACTTCACACGACTGGTAAGCTGATTCGATCGGGTGCCAAATACTTTCTACCTGGTTCAGGATCTTGGGCCATGGTTGACTGATTAACCTAGATTCAGTTGCTGGACACCAAACTCAAGGATTCGCCAGTGTCTGGCGTTTTAGTAAATATTGTAACAATTTGTTTTTTTTTTACAGGAGAACAGTCCCAGCGGGCGTGTTGTGTTGTGATAGTTCAAAATTGTCGACAATGCCAAAAGTTATAAATGAATAAATCAAAAAATTTATTGGTTAAAATATTTGGAAATAAATTTCAATTGTTTGGTTTATTCAAACATTGCATTGGAATTTGTAGCAGTCCGCATGTTCGAAAATTCACATTTACTCTCCGCCTTTAAGTAGGCCCAGTTTGTCCGCCCCTCGATCGATCTCGAACATAATATCGATTCGCGCGATCGACGGTTTGAGCAATGCGGTTCGATACGCTGAGGAGACGTTCATACATTCTCCCGCGAGGTGTTGAATTGTTTCAGTTAGAACCAATTAGCTACTGCGATTCTAATGCATAGCCGAAATTCTTATCTCTTGAGATAATCTCATAGAACTCTCAGGGATTATGAACTTCCGCCGAGGGCGTTTGTAGCAAGGTCGCTTTCCCTGTACTGAGAGCTCAAGGAGACGAAAACGTTCCTTGAGCGTGATTGGCAGTGGAAGTGCGTGTGGGCCGTGACTGATTGAGTCCGACTTTAAACTAGGTGCTTAGTTTAGGAAAGTGCGTGCCAAAAAAGTTAATTCTTGCGTGACAATATAGTCGAGAAAGGCACATATCTTTCCCCAGCGGGACCAATCCCGGACCACGCAGCAATCCGCTGCTTAAGTTTTCCCGCCACGCCGAGGACACCCGACGCCCGAATCCGTCGGAAGCGAGACGTTTCGTCACCATAACGTCTTGGGGGAGCGACGGGAGCTCCACGTGGCCGCGTGGGCCAATCGTTGTGTGCAGCCAATTATAAACCGACCCAGCAGCCGTTCAAGGTCGGTGCTAAGCAGCACAGCGGCGGTCGTCGACCTTTGACCGCAGGTCAAACGACACTCGACAGTTCGCTTGTCGAATTTCATCACCGCCAAGCGTCAGCCAACACCATCAGCGGGCGCTAAATCACCAGCCAGCACCTAGTATCGTCGGTGGTCGCCAAAATTGCCATCGAGGTCGCCGAATACTCGCCAGCCAGCATTCCGAGAGCATAATGACTCATCACCGCTAAGGAGTCGTAATCAACATCGCTAACAACTCTCATCTTCGACCAGCGAGGAACAGGATCGCAGCATTCGGTGAGTCCATTCTGATTGGAAAGCTTTTATGATCAACGAAGGGGTCGTCCATATTTAAGACCCGCGTTGATTTATGCTAGTATGCTAGCCGACGGCTAACATAGTCCCGTCACCGATGTAAAACCAGAAGTGAGGTCGAAATTCCCGTGACTTTGTTTAGGGAAACCCCTCTGGAAAACATAAAAGCCCGGGCGCGACAAGCTATGTTGCTATAAGCTTGTCGCCAAAGCACGCACGATCATAGGGATACCTTTAAGCGTTTTCTTTGAAGTTGCACGCAAGTAGGACTAGCTAGTTTAAGATGCCATAATACCAAATGCGGTAGGAAATAAAATTCATGAATTGTAATTGAAACTTGTAAATCCCTTTAATTATTGATTGAAGATTTTGACCATACTGGGGTAGTCTGGAGAAGGACCTGGGGGTTTCATGCGCAAATAAGCTGTCCTTTACAATCGGGGAATGGGAGGTCGTTAGCTCAGTGATGAGATTGCCAGGTATGGGCGATCTATAACTGAGGCGTTCTAAGGATTTTATGTTGATTGGTAGCAATTTCGTCATAATGTGTTAGTTTCGTCGCATTTTGGGTTAGCTATTTGGAGAGCCCTATCTGATCCGATCCTTAACCACTTTTAAGGACAATTTATGGACTCGCCCTCAGCGGAGTCTCACCGGGCATATTAAACCGTGGCGTACGATCTCCTAACGGAGTGGCGCTTAAGTCGTACGCCAGTAAGGGATCGGTCAGTGGCGGCTACATCGATCTTGCTTTCGGCTCCCTTCGAACGTCTGAATCTCTCCGTTGCTCTCGATCGTTGATCCTAGCCTCTGCAAAATCGATCCTCGCCTCCTCAACTCTAAGTTTCGGGTGCTGATCGTCGTTAGCTTTCGACCACATTTGGACGAGTTCGTTCTCAAGTTCCGCAATACGCCTGAGCAGTCTCGCTTTCTCTTCGTCGTCCTGGGATGTCGATGGTCTGATGTGTTTCGGGGTAGTTCCGGTTCTGCTTTCCCGATGACCTGGTTCCGCCTGATTACCTGGTTCAGGAAATCTTAAGGGACTGCCTCCAGTAGCTAAATTCGAATCACCATATTCGATCGTCGGTTCTAAAGTCTCTTGCTGCAATGGAACTGCCATGCTGTCTGGGTAAAGGGTCTTCTTTTGAACTGGCTTGTCAGGACAGAATCTTGTCAACATTTGTCGAATTTCGTTCGTGAGCTCCTTGACCATACCAAGCGATGGCTGATCTGTAGCGCGACATCTGCTCGCTCTCAAGAAGTAATGCTTAAGGCGCGAAATAGAAGCTTCATCCAGTCGGTTCTCCAATTTCCTTCCAAGTTCGTTGATTTTTCCCGCAATATAATCGAACTCCTGATCTATGGTGTACGGTGAAGTCCACTCTCGGTTCTCCCTTACGTCCTCGTGAAAAAGTCTGCGGAGCAACCTACGTTTCTCTTCTTGGTCGGTACCTAGCTCTTTTTCGTCATAAACCGATTTTCGGATCAGAAGCTCATAACTAACTTCCTCTTCCGTTAGATGGTCAGCTTTGGGGAATTTGTGTGCCATTTTTATTATTATGTTAACACTTAATTTATAATGTAACACCAGATAGTTTTCACTTCACTTCATAAACGATTGATTACGCGATAATAATAAATTTCATTGAACAAGAAACATAAATAATGTACAATTTAATAAACTATCTAAATTAAAGATTAAATTACTAATTAGTACGTTTAGATGTGATTAAATATCAACATATAAACAGAAAATAACTAATCACTGAATAAATATAACTCAATTTCACAATATCACTAATCCACGAAAATAAATCTAAAAACGTGAATCAATAAATAACAAAATATGTAAAGAAGTACGAAATTAAATTAGTAAACAATTATCTAATTAAATAAGCTATCAATAAATTAATAAACTAGGAAGAAACAAAAACTATAATTAACAAGTAACTAATAGAAAAAATAAATAAACTCTAATTTAATAATTTACTAATAACTATAGAAATAAATAAATAACTATTTACAACTTTAATACACAAGATATCAATTTCCAAGTTAAATTTAATTGTGGAATATTTTAAATCAATAAGTTCTCGCCACAATAATGTTTATCACACAGCCTTGAATAATTAATGGCTGAATTATATCGATTTCAAGATTATCACAGTTTGAGTAACGTTTTAATAAACAACTGTAATGACGAATTAGTTACTATTATACTAATAATAAATAACGAATAACCTTACAATGCACTAGAATAATGAATAACGATAATACAGAAACAGCAATATAAATAACGATGAACAATTATCATAAATTAACACCCACACTGTAAATAAGTAGCTCAATTTTACTCACGATATATTCTATAATATTTTATTCTATATTGGTTAATTTTGTTTCTTTTTTTTACTTCCAGATAAGTTTCATAACCGGAAGAAAGTGTGAGATGTTCAATTAAACAACACGCAGAACAATACTGATAATACCAGTATACAGATCCCAAAATATAATAAAGTCAACTTGATTTCATAATATTTCTACTCAATGAACCAAAAAAAAAACGAAATTCCTAATCATAAGTACCATAAATATTGTACCTTATAATCTCCGAAAATACCAAGCCTATATGGGGCTGAATAGTCATAAGTCCTTTAGATAATTCATCTAATTAGTAGATGAAGATAGTCTTCCAACCAATGTTGAAATCATTTAGCAAGTAGTTTGTACAGTTCTGAGAATGCTCTCAAATATTTATATTGTATTTTTCGATAGTTTTCGTTTAGGTGTTTTTTTTTGCAGCTAAATTATTGTCCTCACAAAACTGTATCTTTTTCTTGATTTCGACATAATATACTGTAATCAAAAATGTATAGATTTATTCTTTTCTAACAAAGAAATTCAACAACTTTTGGGTACTAATATGTAACCCTTTCTCCAAAGAAACTCAATATTAAGTTCAACGCTAAAGCGAAATCTCCACAAAAAAATACCTTTAAGTTGGGCGCCAAGATGTAGCCGCCACTGACCGATCCCTTACTGGCGTACGACTTAAGCGCCACTCCGTTAGGAGATCGTACGCCACGGTTTAATATGCCCGGTGAGACTCCGCTGAGGGCGAGTCCATAAATTGTCCTTAAAAGTGGTTAAGGATCGGATCAGATAGGGCTCTCCAAATAGCTAACCCAAAATGCGACGAAACTAACACATTATGACGAAATTGCTACCAATCAACATAAAATCCTTAGAACGCCTCAGTTATAGATCGCCCATACCTGGCAATCTCATCACTGAGCTAACGACCTCCCATTCCCCGATTGTAAAGGACAGCTTATTTGCGCATGAAACCCCCAGGTCCTTCTCCAGACTACCCCAGTATGGTCAAAATCTTCAATCAATAATTAAAGGGATTTACAAGTTTCAATTACAATTCATGAATTTTATTTCCTACCGCATTTGGTATTATGGCATCTTAAACTAGCTAGTCCTACTTGCGTGCAACTTCAAAGAAAACGCCTAAAGGTATCCCTATAATCGTGCGTGCTTTGGCGACAAGCTTATAGCAACATAGCTTGTCGCGCCCGGGCTTTTATGTTTTCCAGAGGGGTTTCCCTAAACAAAGTCACGGGAATTTCGACCTCACTTCTGGTTTTACATCGGTGACGGGACTATGTTAACCGTCGGCTAGCATACTAGCATAAATCAACGCGGGTCTTAAATATGGACGACCCCTTCGTTGATCATAAAAGCTTTCCAATCAGAATGGACTCACCGAATGCTGCGATCCTGTTCCTCGCTGGTCGAAGATGAGAGTTGTTAGCGATGTTGATTACGACTCCTTAGCGGTGATGAGTCATTATGCTCTCGGAATGCTGGCTGGCGAGTATTCGGCGACCTCGATGGCAATTTTGGCGACCACCGACGATACTAGGTGCTGGCTGGTGATTTAGCGCCCGCTGATGGTGTTGGCTGACGCTTGGCGGTGATGAAATTCGACAAGCGAACTGTCGAGTGTCGTTTGACCTGCGGTCAAAGGTCGACGACCGCCGCTGTGCTGCTTAGCACCGACCTTGAACGGCTGCTGGGTCGGTTTATAATTGGCTGCACACAACGATTGGCCCACGCGGCCACGTGGAGCTCCCGTCGCTCCCCCAAGACGTTATGGTGACGAAACGTCTCGCTTCCGACGGATTCGGGCGTCGGGTGTCCTCGGCGTGGCGGGAAAACTTAAGCAGCGGATTGCTGCGTGGTCCGGGATTGGTCCCGCTGGGGAAAGATATGTGCCTTTCTCGACTATATTGTCACGCAAAAATTAACTTTTTTGGCACGCACTTTCCTAAACTAAGCACCTAGTTTAAAGTCGGACTCAATCAGTCACGGCCCACGCGCACTTCCACTGCCAATCACGCTCAAGGAACGTTTTCGTCTCCTTGAGCTCTCAGTACAGGGAAAGCGACCTTGCTACAAACGCCCTCGGCGGAAGTTCATAATCCCTGAGAGTTCTATGAGATTATCTCAAGAGATAAGAATTTCGGCTATGCATTAGAATCGCAGTAGCTAATTGGTTCTAACTGAAACAATTCAACACCTCGCGGGAGAATGTATGAACGTCTCCTCAGCGTATCGAACCGCATTGCTTAAACCGTCGATCGCGCGAATCGATATTATGTTCGAGATCGATCGAGGGGCGGACAAACTGGGCCTACTTAAAGGCGGAGAATAAATGTGAATTTTCGAACATGCGGACGTTTAATAACAGAAAATAAACAAGGGGATTCCTTAATTCACTACAAATCTCAGGAGATTGCTGTTTCGAGCTCCCAGAACTGTTTCAAAACTCCCTGCAAATTACAGGAAAACATCGTTCAGAGTCTACAGGTGATTTTGACAGTTGTTTTCCTTAGCTGTTTTTCTGTCCTGAAATCGTCCTGTAATTTCAGCTTTTGAAATACAGGACGAAATCTTTCCGACCACAGGCGAAAGATTAAGTGTGTAGAACTGTCAAAAATCCACATGTTTTCCTGATGCACGGAGAGATTGTTAGTTCTCCTGAAATTCGGAGGTAGTTTTTCTCGAATGCTCAGGAACTCGGACAAATACAGGACATCTACCACCAGTAAGTCGTGACTTCCAGTAACTGCCATGTGTTTGTTTTAAAAAGTTGATTCGAAGATTCCTTTTCTACCAGTGATTATCTAATCACTCAGATGAAACCGCAGAAGCTGGTTAAATACTTGCCGAATAAACAGTTTGTATTGAAGCATTCGCTGGGCGAGTTTGTGTTTATTGCCGGGTGATACAGATGAAGCTGCTGCTGACTGCCGGCGATCTCCTACAAGAAATTTTGCCACCCGAGGACCTCATAACAAAGTTAAAGTGCTGGAGCTGGTGAATATTTTCAAACAATTTATAATTGACTGAAAATCTGAGGTTTGGTCGTTTCTTGTTTTCATACAAGTATACATATGAACCAATCATCAGGGGTCGCAGCAGGAGGTACAATTTCATACATTAATTATGAGATTATTATTGTAATCAAATATGAGTGTAAAAATACCTAAATAATAAAAAGAAGATAATGTTATTGTCCATGCCGTTTCAAATAAACGAATAATTAAGAAAAAGATAATGTTATTTTTGGCGCAAAATTCCGAACATACAGGAATGCTTCGGAAGTCCCTGCAGATTACGAAAGAAAACTGTTTTAAGCTTACAGGTGCATTTGAAAGTTGTTTTTTGAGCTGTTTTTCTGCCCTGAAATCGTCCTGTAATTTCAGCTGTTGAAAATACAGGACGAAATCGTTCCGACCACAGGAGATAAGATTAAGTGTGTAAGATTTGCAACAGTTTATGTTTAAAAAAGGTGAAAAATCGTATCATATTTTAATTTTTTTTCTCGATATTTACATCATTTCCAACTGTTTAAAATTATTTTTATGGGAAAATAACAAATAATGAAATGAAGGGTTAAGAACCATTGTTGATTCTCAACACGGTTGGTCACCTTAAATTTAACGTCACATCTTTCAACCGGTTCTATTTTGAAGTTTTGTTAATGTTGCCAGTCTACCAAGTTTTAGGCGTTGATATGTTTAGGAGGGAAAAGTTGTAATGGTAGATGACCCCATAATGTTCCGCCCTTATTCTCTTAACTCTCAATTAGTGTAGATGTTTTAGCCAATTGTAAAAACAATAAAATGTTAACGTTACTTTTTATGTGTTTGCAATAATTTTGCATTTATTCGATTGAGCCTAGAAAACATTCAATCCGCCGACATGGCGTAAGAAATTATCCCTGGAATAAACAACCATTTTTATCATTTAACTTAATTTTTAGTCAACTTCATCTGTATCTACCACGTCATAGGGTGATTTGCCAATCGTTGTCCCCTAACCCATTGTTGCACAGCATGACTCAAATTGTCAATATTTCAGCTGTTTTTCAACTTTTCCTCAAAAATAATACTGAATCATGTAATTCGGAATGTTTTCTGATGAAATGAGGCTTTTGTGATATTTTCTGCTGGTATGTGTGAATCTTACGACAGTTTTTATTTTTCTTGTTTTTTTCGCGCGGTTTTTGTGCTAATTGTTAACAAAAACCTTAACATTCCTTCTACGGCAAATAAGGTTTTACTTCAGAACAAAACATTCTTCGTATCAGTTTTCTATACGAAACGTTTGTTAGACAATTTTAACACCATGATTTTGAAAAAAAATTATGATCCATACCTAACCAGAAAATATGATGGATTGTGCAACAATTGGTCCGCTCAATCTCCTCCTGTCCCATTGTTGTTCATAATGCCGCTGCAAAATTTGTTTGGAAATTTCAAATTTATAAATTCGTATACCTTCAATAACTTTGTTTGGTTGTTTTTACAGCTAAAAATAGCAATAAAATTTTTGGAAGCGATTGATTAAGTCCTGAATTATAACAACGTGTTCTGAATTAGTAGAGAGGGTTGTACGGAAAAATCCAAATTTTCATTCAAAAACCATCAGAGATGTACTGAAAGTTCAAAAAACATAATTTTGTATTTTCAAAATATTTCTTGGTTCTTGCATACATTGCATGTGAACAAAAACTAAACCTATCTTGTACCCCAGAAATGATATTCGTTGTCATACAAAAAATTCAAAATAGGTAAATATTTTTTAATTATACTGCTTTGCATAGCCAATAAGTGTGATGATTTAAAACTTTCTTAAAACATGTCATGAATTTATTGAAAGCTTCAGAAAGCAAATTCTGCAATTTTACAATACTTTTGAATGGATTACGATTTTTTATTTCGAAATGGTTATAACTTTTTTCATGAAATACTTTGCTTTTTCTCATGCTGGCTAACAATTAATCTTAAGAATGGGCAAAACGAATAATTTAAATTTTTTTCAAACTAATTTTAATTTCTTGTATATGCGAAAAGTTCTTCTTACACACAAATTGTCTTACAAAATTGAACACGTTCATTTACTACATGCAACTAAAACAACTCGAATTGTCTATTGATATGACATGTTTTTTCTGGATAAGTGGATATTTAATTATTTTCCACTCAGAATTTTCACATTTTTTGCACTCAATGTTGATTTTTAATAATTAATTCAATAATTCAAAGACACTTTCTATATCCATAAGTTTATTTTTTCTACCGTCAAATCCTAAAATTGAAGTTTTGAAATTTTTTAACTCGTTGTAAAAACTTATGTATAAAAAACTTATGTTTAAAGTTGGGCAATTTGCTTTGTCTGAAACGTGTCAAAGTCAGCTCAACTGCATTGACTTTGAGAGACTACTTTTTTATTAGATTTATTTTGAAATCCTTTATGGCGACCATTTACTCAACATTTTATGGGAAGAATCTAAAAGCTGTTCTGAAAAAATCTATTTCTCTGATTTCGTGTCAACAAATCTAAAAGAATTTTATTCCATATCAACAGTGATCCTATTGATATTGTTATTAATATTGTCAGAATATTGTACAGGAGGAAAACTACGACCCTTAATCCCAAAAACTAGAAGTTGAAGGTTGGAAGACCCGAAACATTACTTATCTGACGTGCAATTTTCTCAGGAATTCGAATCTGCCGTCGAGCTGCCGTCACTGGAGACATCTATGTGAAGCTTCATTTGGCCCTTATCATCCAGAAAAATAAACAGTCATAGTTTTGTGAAACTTAGTTTGACCGAAACAGTTTTTCAGCCAGAAAGCTCTTGGGAAGCATTTTTATGTTATGTGATTGTTTCCAGAAGATTGATGAAATGCTATAGAGGTTACATTAATTATCAATAAACCCACTTATATGAAAAAGATATTTAAATCAATTAACTTTTCGAAAAAAAAAATCTTATACAAAATTGTATATCATGAGCATAAATCAGTCAAACGATCTAAAACTTTGGGCGTGGTTGTGTCCATTTTCAAGTTTTAAATTGAGATTTATTATGTAAAAATCGATCGACTTCCAAGTGAGTCCTAAAATTTTTTTTATAAAATCGCATCTTCTTCATAGGGGTGAATGGGGGCAAAACAGATTACATTCTCTAATCTTTTCGCCTGTGAATAGCCACTTGAAAATTAAGCATTAAATACCTTTCAGTTCATTCTATGGGATTTTAAAGACATAAAATTTTAAGTTGGTGGGACATATAAAGAAAAAGGCTCAACACTGGGCAAATTAGGTTAAATAACACACCACTGAAATAGCTGCAGGTTAATTAAGAGGTGATTTTGAGTTTCTGAGAAAACTTCACGTGTGATAAATGCTATTCCAGACACTCAAACCGGCGGCTTTGTGTTTTTTTTGGGGCCGAATTGAAATGGGAAAGTGCATTGGACGGTTTATATGGAAGACCCCCCCCCCCACCCTCCTCATAAGGGGCCGTCTAAAAATTAGATTGCATTTGAACTAGAAGTTCTCATAATAAGCTTCCGTAACAAATATCAGCCTATTCGACCTCATGGTGACTGATTTTTAAAATGTGCAACCATTGGAAAAAATCGGTCAACATTATGCACGACACAAAATTTGCCTGTGCAACTATTGGGCACAGACAAGCTGTTTTAAATGATTTTTTAAATTTTTATGTCACTTTTTTCAAACAATTGAACTTTTGGATCTTGTTGACCAATCCTGTATGAGTGCATCGACAAAAAAAATCGAGTGAATTTGGTTGAAATGACTAAAATACAGCATAAACACCAAAATCATGTGCTTAGCTGTGCAACGATTGGCAAATCACCCTAGTAGTTGACTCGTGCTGAAAAAAAAATTTGGTGTGTGATGAAAATGCTTCTAAATAAAATTGTACTCACTTATTTTCATCATCTTTCCTTTATTCTAACTTGCAATCCGTCTATAAAAATTTAATAAATAATCTTGAAATGTTCTTACTTAAAAGGACATCACTTTCACGGATAAGGCTGATAAACTTATTAGTTATCAATTTTAAATCGAATGGTTTTGTTCACCCTCAAGATTTGAGGGTGAATTCGAATCCAAAAAACAGGTTGGAATTCAAAAATACTAATGTTCTTTAATAGTCAAACATTATTTCTGTAGTTTCAAGTCATAGATGGCAGCACTGTCTTGAAATTTAATCAAATTCATGCCCATTTTCGAATATCCGGAATTGATTAGGGTGTGCTGGATAATTTTGGTCAAGAAATAAATACGTGTGAACGCTTTGGAAATTCTAAGATCACTAAATTTCAAAAAAAATTAGAATTGCATCAAGGTTACTAAAAGTGAACTTTTTGGACCGATAATCAGAATAATGTTGTACTTTCCGATAAAGCTTGATGGACCAGACGGCTAGCAGTATTATTGGTATGATTTGAAATTGAATCGGAAGTTGAGATGAGCAGGAATTTTGGCGGTTGTACATTCTTGTGCTGATAATTCTTTTGCAAATCCGGAAAAGCTTTCTGCAGCGTGAACTTCCACAAAACTGTAATGGGAAAATACCTCAAAATGATGAACATGGACCTAAATAAACCTGGAAAATCAATATCGAGACTTAATTTGGTTTTAACGCAAGATAGTACTGCCATCTACGACTTAAAACTGGAATAAGTGTGGTTTACTGAAAAAAAAACCTAAGTTTTTGATTTCCAACCTACTTTTTCTGATTCAAAAAAAATCTTGAATGTTTGTTTCATCATTTCACGTCATTTTAATGAAGAAAGTAAGTAGTTTGGTAAAGAATTACAGCTCAAATCTCAAATTCCTTAACGCTAGAGGAGCAGCTCTTAAAACCCCATTTTAAAACCTTTGAAAACCTTTGGAATTCTAGAAAACTCCTTAAAATGCAGTTATCTATTTAAATAATTCGTAGAAGCATTATTATTCACTTTTACACAGTAAATTTTCAAAATTATTCTTGTTTTTGTTGTAAAACTCAAGTGATACTATTCTTATTTCGCACCCCTTTTTCACATTTTTGGTCCTCAACGCCAATTGCTACGTCCAAAAAAAGTAAACTTATGCTTGATTTGTCCGTTAAGCAGTTCAGAACAAACTGTAGAAGAAAATTTTAGTAATTTTCAATCATTCATATTGCAACAAGCAATGTACTGAAGAACTGGGAATTTTTACAGACCAAGCATGTTCTATGAAAATAATGATCAAATTAACGACAAAAAATTAAAATTTGAGTTTTGGAAATCGATTCATTGGGAAATAAAATACAGCTTGGTAAAGCCAAAATTGGATTTCGTGTTTTTAATGTTAGATGTTTTTTTTCCGGAAGATCTGAGATAGTCGTCAAAATTTTCATTGGACTCTAACATGTTCGACTCGTACATTGTCGAATAGATGGATTTTTGACGATTTCAAACATCAATAAAACACTTAAATGCAGAAACGCTGTCAGAAGTTATGAGTATTTTAAAAATAAAATTGATTTTTCACACTTTTTACTTTCTGAACCAGTTTCTGATAACCTGTTAATACATATCGACTTTATTCTGAAGTGTTGAGTAATTAGAATAATGTACCTACACAATGAATATAATATCATCAAAATCGGTTAACATTTACAGCCAGGAGAACGAAACGAAACGAAAGGTCTAGTTGGTAGTTATTGAGCGTTCGACTGATTGGAAACCACTACATTTTAAGGTTGGATCATCAGCTTTGATTTGAAAGTCCATTTAAAACTGAAATAACTTAAAACTTATAACCGGTTAGGTGAATCAGTAGAAAACATGGATGCGTTAAATTGTTTAAAATTAAGAAGTCAAAAAATAGGGGAGAGTGGGGTAACGTGGGCCACTTCAAATATCTCAGCTGTGTGTTGAGATAGAAATCCCAATCCAACTGTCATCGTCGTCGTTTTGCGTAAGCATGTTTTTCTATATGTTGTAGACTTATGTACGTATCATATGCTTCTTTTATGAAACTAGCCTAGAAAAATGTACTTTCATAATTAAACTAGCACCCGCAAAACTGCTTCCGTGCGAGGCCTCACGTACATAACCAAAATATGCTCATTCGCTTATGATCTTGGTTTTGTCATGTTCTTTCACGTGGAAAAGGAATTTTCGATGAAACATAAATAGGTAACATAAACGCAACCAATTTCCAAATCATTGCTTGTGGGGAATCGTGGGCCACATTTTGTGGGGTATCTTGGGCCACCTATATTTTGGTGTTTTATACACGTTCAGAACTTAAAATACGTTATTACTATTTGTAAAGTTTTCTTATGCCAAATGAAGAATTATGAAAAATGTTTTGTCCATCTTTTCCAATGCGATAGAGACGAACAAAAATCCTATAAATAGAATTTTGCCGAAACGTTTGGGAGCCAGGTTTTAGGATCTATGCGATCATACACAACTCTCTTTTTAGTTTCCTCATCTGAAATCGCTTTAAAATAACTAAATGAATAATGAAATTTCAGTTTTGGGTCAACTCATAAACTTTGCACGTTATCTAGCCAATTTGGATTTGGTGGCCCACGTTTCCCCACAGTTTTTCAAAATCCAAAAAAAAAAAATACTTTTTTTAAAACAGTCAAAACTCGGGAAATTAATGTATTTAAAAAATAACAAAAAATGTCTAATGATATCTCAAAAATGTAGAAAACCTTTCCAATTATTTTTTTTTATTTTATTTTTTCTAATGAAGAAGCTATGAAACAAAAAAAAAGTGACACATGATACCCCACTCTCCCCTACTTAAAATCATAAATAGTAGTTTGGAAAAAATATAAGATATCATTCCAGCGTAATAAATCATTTGGGAATTAAAAAATTAAAATAGTGATGAGAATACCAAACAATCCATCAATCAAGCTTTTAATTCCATTCACATAAATATACATGAAAAATACAGCTAGAATCTAATGAATTAAAGAAAAGGTCTCATAAAATACATCATATTTAACATAATACATATGTTCATATGTAATACATGACACGGCTGGCTGAGTACCAAAAAGTCGATTTTGACAAAAAAAAACTAGAATTAAACCAGATTTTTATGTTTTATGCATTTTTAAGTCATTTGGAAACAAAATTAAAATTTCGATTTTTCCGATTTCCTTTGGTCCCCTCTTTGGTGATTTTTGAGGGTCACAAAACCGAAATTTGAAGGACTTTGAGGCACCCTTAAATTAGGTCCGATTGAACTAAAATTTTTCACAGGTCAGTTTTTGGGACAATCTAGAAAATAAATCATTGGGTCGGTTTCCACTCCACCCTAGCGTCAAGCTTATGTTTTTTCTCATGTTTGTCAATGTTAATCTTCATATTCGAATCTGGTTCTTCAAATTTTAAATTATATTTGTGAGTCCATATTTTAACAATTAATAAGGCTTGAGATTTCAGAAAATAGAAATTTCAGAATATCAGTTAAAAATAATAACAAAATATCAGCTAAATACATACATATTAATTAATCTCTCATGTTTAACCAACTATTTAGCTAATACCATTGAGGTTCGGTAATTAGAGCCCATTTAGCGCTCAAGACCAACCAGACAGACCAGGCGCTTTGAGTTAATAAGATAATTGCATCGTTCAAGTTCCGATCACCTTAACTTTGATCGTGAACTTGATGGAGTGTGAAAAAGGCGTTCTCCAGTTAAGCAAAAAACAACTTGCCTTCTAGCGACGCTTGGCAATCTGAATAACCAACCCCCCTCATGCCGAAGCCGCCAGTAACAGATAGAATCAAGTGTGAGTGGGTGGTTGGGTGGTGGATTAGTCGGTCGGACGCCGTATTCTAGAGGAAGAACACCTCTTCTGAATGTCTCATTGATACGAATCGATGGATCGTTAGGAAGGCCTGCAAAGGCTTAGCTCTGTTTTCCGTTTATACAACGACACAGGTGTCGTTTTTTTCGCGTGCCAAGTGTCATTCGAAATAATAGGTTTTTCCGACAGTGAAACTGAAAGTGTTCTTCTCGCTTCTGGGAATCAGAACTCGGAAGAATGTGATTGTTCATCGGTGTTAGTTGTTTTTCAACGCAAATGGGTTGAATGAGAGTTGTTAATCCCGAAGTAATCATGCATGAAATGGGGCACTTATTAGCTCCTTTGGGGCGTCCATTTCTTCATCATGTCTGTACGTTGCAAATTGAAAAAAACAATTTCAATCTATTTTACAAAAATAAAATCATAATTTAAGTTTAAACCCGAATCGTCATCACTATTTTTAATTTTTCCTCTTTTAGTCATACTGATTTTATTAATCTCGGAATCTTTCTAAAAAAACAAAAAAAGTCTACAGAATATTCTTCCACTTAATGAACGCAGAAACTATTCAAAATATTGAAGTGATGGTAATTTTTTTTTCTGTTAAAATGTTTTGTTAAATTTGGACCTTATTGGACCTATGTTCACCACAGGCGCGATCCTATGGGGGGGTGATCGGGGTGATCACCCCCCCCCCAAGCGGCAAAAAACCGTTATAAAATACTCGCAAAAGCTCGAAGTTCTTTAAAAAGTGGGAACTTTTCTTAGTAGATGTGCTTTTAAATTTTCAAAATTTTCCACTCCGTGGGGATGTTTTATCAGCAAAACAGTTAATTTATCACTTAAAAGGCTCAATATTGGAAAAAGTCGGACCACCAAACTTAAGCAGCTATAACTTGCGATTCCCTGAACTGAATTATACCAAATAAATTTTTTTTGATTAGTAACTCAACCAAAGTGTGTTATTGAGTTTTGATTTTGAATTTGCTATTAATGAAATGTAGAGACAACTTTTTTAAATTGTTACTAATTTCCCTCATATGCCTCAATAAACACGAGCAAATCGTCATAAATTTTATATTTGGTTCAAATTCAGAGCTCTTGAATTCATGATTTTGTTTTGAATTTTAATGAAATGACAAATTTGAAAAAGTCATATAGGGGGGTGAATATGGTTTTAACACTGAAATATTTGAAATATTTGTTCTGCTGTTATCATACATTTATTGCCTTCAATATATAGTTTTTTTTTTATTTGCTCAGATTTAGAAGGAAACAATTAAAAAAACCTTTAAACTATAAACGTGCGGAATCATGTGATTTTCAATTTTCTTTATTTTTAGAAATTTCTACCATGTTTAATGGATTAACAGATCTTGGTCATTCTAAGAAGTAATAAAACCTTTGACCTTGAAGTGTTAAATTGCCTTTATTGTAAGAAATTTTAATTTTAGTCAAGTTATCCATCAGAGTGTTCAGTTTTCCAGTAGGCGTTTAAGAAACGTAGGTATGACTTCAATTTTCTAACTGTCTAATCTTTTTTTTTGTCTTTTAGTCACCAATATTTCAATAAACAAATTCAATCGTAATAAACAACAAGTGTTGATGCCGGATAAAATTCATTTTTGATGAAGTTTTGAGCAGCGAAAAGCTTCCCATTAGGAGTTTTGTTGTGTTTCAAAATATTTCTTAAATCGAAGGAAAATTATCAATTCAGAATCAAGAAAAATCATTATAATATAACTTTACTTAAAGAATATAAAGCATATACGTATCTAAAATATTCTATTTCTACTTAGCTATATTTCTTTAGCTTACAGCTGGTTTATTGAGATTTTTTAGACTTTACAAAGTCATATCAGATGTCTAATGCTAACCTCATTTAAAAATCTAAAGTTATGATATTTTTCACTTGCGTTTATAAGGAATTCATGACTTATTGCAAAATAAGAATTCAGGTTCGGAATCACAGTAAAGATTCTCTTTCGCGAGTTTTTATCACTCTCAACTTTTCACCATTCAAATATGAATAATAAACTTAAAATTAATAACCTATATTATGGAATTCATGAACATAAATTTAAATTTCAAATCTGATTTTATTTAATTCTGTTTAAAATGTATCACATCAAACATTCATATTATGGATGACCATGAAAAAACTACAAGTACTGCCAAACAGAAATCGAATGAAAAATATTCATAGTAAGAGTTTAAATTTAAAAAAATTGTCTCTTGAGATTTCAGCATCAATGAATCGAAGAAAGAGATAACGTGTTATGATTTTTGCATTCCCTGTGAGTTTTTAGAGCCAAAAAGGAACAAAAAAGTATTTATAAAAGTTGTTTCAATATGAAGGAATTCATCTCCAGAACCCACAATCTGCATTCAAAACTAAAACACAAGGAAAAAAAATTCACATTTTCCGAGGTGCAAAGAATTTGAAAACTGATTTCAACTTATTTAGAGCACTAAATGCAAATTTGTATTTTTTTTATCAGCTCTTGTTTCCGGTATAAATTTTGAAAATACAAGGTTCATTGAAAAAATTGGGCATTTCAGCAGAAGTGTAAAATATCAAAAAGATTTAAAAAAAAGTTTTAACTTAATGATAAATTTTCACAAAGACTGTGAGTAATTTACCATGAGAAAAAAAATTATAGAAATAAGTATCTTTCCCCATTTTGTAAAATACGCAGATTATCTAGACGAAATCTGTATTGTTTTTTTCCGGAAATTTGTCAATTTTTGGCATTCTTCCCTCTAATCTGTATCGTTGAATGAATAAAGGATCATGAAAACATTTTACATATATTTTGTTGTTCATGTAGGTTTTTCATTGATCGATTTCACTCTAAACTGCTAAGTTTTAAAATCACTAAATGCCAGAAAATAAGAAAGGAGAGAAAAAATCTGACCAAAAATCGAGTTTGAGTCGCAAAAATCTTCCAAAATCAGTTTGCCTCGGCTTTAATTTTTCCCTTATGAATAATAACTATTCCCTTATAATTCCACAAGGCAATCTATCATACAAAACAGTCGGCAGATTTTTTAGTGATTTTTAACCAACACTCCTGGATTTCAAGATCTACAGCATTTATGTCACCGATTCTGCTTTCAGCTGATCTACACAATAATATTGAAGTTTTAGTTAAAATTATGCTTAAGGTTTGATATTCTGAATTTAAAAGCTTGGCTATTTCAATTGCAAATGATTGAGACTCTACACTAAAGAAAAGTAGATATTAACATTCAGAATTAACCGTTTATTTTAGAGTTCTTTTTTATAATTCAAAATTATTTAAAGCAATTAGGAATTCTTGAAGGTACCTACATGAACAATAAAAAAAAAAATCACTTTTTTTATAATTTATTTGTTGTTGTACAATTAAAATTGAAAATTAAGAATGTTAATTTTAAATTAAAGAGCAAATCAAATAAAATTAGGTTCCAGAAGCTTCATATTCAGAAACTGATTTTAATAATCGTTTTTTTTTCTAAAAAATAATAATACTAAATTTCGAAATCACGATTCAGTAAAACAATTCAATGAAGAATTTAATGCCCGTATGTTATGTTTATTGATTAGTTTATTGGCCTTATCGGTGAAAAGTAAAATACTTTCGATAAATTTTAAAATATCAGAGCTCTATTTGGAAGCTCAGAAAAAAAATCAAGATAGTTTGGAAATTTTCTTCTACATTTCCATCTCTCAACAACGTATGTATTATTTTCAATGAAAAAATTACATTTATAACGAGAAATTCTTTAAAGGGCTCTCAAAGTGACAATATTAAAATACTAGATATACCTACAAATTAAAAAAAATTAACAACATTTTTTCGCAGTGGATATTAAAAATTCGCTGGTTAATTTATAAAAGGATGTGTAAGTTGTGTAGAAGGATATTGAAATTAGTAGATATATAGAGAAATTTTGATAAAGTTTTCATTATTCATCTCTTGTTTCATACTTTTTTAAACACCTGTTGTTCAGTGCAAATCATGGGGGAAGGAGGAGCAGTGTGCAGCTTATATTGAGACTCATTTGTAACTGAAGATTATCATGCTTTGCTATCTAAAATCAAACTTTTTGGATCTAATTCAAAATACTCTTACAAAACGAGATCAACATATAGAGCGTATACAATATCTTTGATAATTTAAAAAAATCTTTCAGATACATTTTTAAGAAGAAAAAAAATTGAGATACTGAATCAAAAATTATCTTGCAGCTTTTTGAAATTATAGATATTTTAATCTTCATCCAATGTTTAGTTCATTGTTTTGCATCGAACTTACTCGTTGATATTTGAAATCTATGTTGTGTCAGGATTTGTGAAAATAGGAGTAACGACCTTACCGCCCCCTGAGCCCTTCCAACGCCCCATAAATTCCAAAATTGAGCTCACCGCCCCCTTGGAAGCTATCAACGCCCCCAAGGGGGCGGTAGGGACCACTTTGAAAACCACTGGTGTATAGCTTCACAGCTTAAATTTTTAAGTCCCAAAATTGTCCGAACAGAACCACCATTTACATTAAAGTTTTCTTAATAGGTGATTTTAATAGCGATAGTGGAACTAAAATATCTACATTGAGAGTAGAAAAAAAGTTCTCTTTTTAATCACGTAAATAGTCATTTTATCATAAATGTTCCAAATTTTATGATATGCTAAACACACTACAGTGATTCCAAAGAATAATGCCAAATAGTTGTCCGTACAATGTTGTTTAAAGTGTCCTTGTATTCCAAATTTTTCCTGGATGACAAAAACAAAATTGTCAGATTGTGATTTTACAGTTTACAACATTAATGTTGCCAAATTCGATTTGAATCGAACGATTTTTTAATGATTTTTTAAATCTTTTCTGTTTTTTTGTGATTGAAAGCTGTTTTTTCTTAATTTTATTCGTAAATGAATGTGAATGATCTAGCGATAAAGTAAATGTAAGATTTTTTGGTTTCTAATGAATGGTATTGATTGAATCGAAGCCATCTAGAATTATAAAGGCGTTCAGATTAATTAAAAAAAAATAATACGAAAAACTACTTGTGCTGCAAATTTACAAAAAAGTCCAAATTATTGTTTTTGTCAAAACTCTTTATAAAACCTCTTTATTTACCTGATTCACAAACTTTCGATTACAGTATGAAATGTTAAAGTTGAAATATTACAGGCTAAGCTATCAATGATAGTTGCAGCTTTTAAATTTCGTCGTTCAGCAAAATAATTTCAGGCTGCTAAGAAACTGCTTTTCGAACGTTTTAAAAATTCATTTTTTATTCTATGAAAATGAGATATAATTTAGTAGGTACTCGTAGGATGTTAAAATATCTCAAATTATAACAAAAAGTGCATGCAAGCATAACTTAATTATATCACCCCTTGATAGCATTATATCAAGAAGATACCTCAATCAGATAGATTTTAGACCATCAAAAATGTAAAAATATGGGTTTTGCATACAAGCTTGTATGCAAAGTTTGTCTAAATTATATCTCATTTCGATAGGAAAAAAGAATATAAAAATATCTCATCTTGATATAACTTTGTTTTTCTCTTCTGATCGGGTATTTGAACCTACATATGTGGGATTTATTATACGAATCGAATGATCATTGATTGAAACTATTTTCTAACAAATCGATCAAGGATGATTTTAATTTTGATAATAACACCTAAAATTCAGTCTTTACTCCAATCATGAGTTCTCGATATGACAGTGTAATTGGCATAAGAAAAGAACGCGAATGATGATGATTCGATTTGAGACTGCCGGCATTAAATAACCTCCCAGCGCCCCCGCACTTTATTTCCTTGTTCTGGGATGAATAATCCAATATTATTTTTCCTGAGAGCTTGAGTCTTTATGCCAGTAGTGCTTTTTCAATCATATAATCTTTGTTTAATGCACATTTCAGCGCATTTTTGGCATTGAGTTTGCGCCGAGAATCATTGAAATTTTTCATCCTCTTCTTTGGGTGTATATTTCAAGGATTTCATAAACGGATCTAGTACAGCAAATTATTTGAAAGATGCAGCACTTGAAGTGGGCTCAGTATCGATTGTAGTGGATTTCTAAACCTGCAGATTGTTATCTTCAGCCTATGATTAATTGGCTGCTTGGACTTCTTCAATGAACCAGGTGGGTGAAAAAATAAGCAAAGCGACGTGTAATTATTAACGATTGTTGGCATTTTAATGATCATTCAAGGCATTTGTTTCACATCTTGAGAATAAATTATTAAACCATTTAATAACTTATACTTTAATAAGGGAAACATGGGTACGAAGGTTATTCTTAACACAAACTGTATATTTTTTCGGTGTATGTGCTTGAAACAAAAGACTTCAACGTACTAGCAACACTTTAAGCAACGAACCTCTTTTCAAAGAGATGCAATGTTTCGTTATGTCTCGATACGCTACTAACCAAACTAGAAATTCCAAAATAAATCTTAAACAATCGTCTAGTATTTGGCTAAAATTTTAGAATCGATCAATCCGACATCATCGCTTCGCCATATTGGCGAACATTGGCTTGGCGGTGTGCTGCTTTTCGTTCGATTTTGGGCACAGAAATCTGATAAGGCTAGCGGCTAGCAGGCAGCAGTTGCACGTGATCGGACTCGCCAAAAGGTGCAGAAACGTCGCTCTTCACGTGCTTTTATGTAGGTTCAGGAGCTAGAAACCAAAAAATGTATACCTATTGATGATGACGACGATGGCGGCGGCGGGGGAAGATAAAACTTCTGCTCGCAAATCGAAAATTTCAGGTGTATCGCGAGTACGTCATCGAGGTAACGTTAGTCCGGAATCGATTACACAAGCAACGAAATGACCCAAATGAAGCGCGATTTGCATTGCTTTCGATTGGTTTCGACTGTTTTTCGAAACAAATATTCGCATTAAGTTTTTCTGGATTTTTCATTTGGATCCTTGAATGAAAGAATGGGAATTGAAAATTCATAATAATTAGCTATTTGAATCACAAGGAGACAAGTTTTTTTTTCAAATAAGTTTCAAATTTTGAATCCTGAAAGTAGGCTGTACATTGAAACGTGGACAATCTTTTGGGGTTAGTTTAAAAAATGAGATATGACTCAAATACTCTCACAAGAGCAATCAAGTGACACTCAAATGATCTACAATATTCTTCGAGCTATAGTTTGTTTTCCCAAAACAGGATGGATTTATTGAGCGATAAAGCTGGAAAACTGGTCATTAAATGTCGTTTCAAGTGCCTTCCTGAACTGCAACAAATATTGTCACTGTCCTATCCAAAGTTCTGCTACCGGCCCAGACCCGGTAACACATTGCCGGGACGGGTCGTAATGTGATTGATTAGCAGCAGAGCCCCTGAAATAGTAACTCCTCAACCTTTCCAAGTCGTTCTTCACCTGGCCACTGCACCGTATCGAGTTTGATTACAGCAATTAATAAGTCTCATTATCATATGTGCGCGCCACCAATTTCACACGCACATACGCCTCAGCCGCTGACACATTTGGTTAGCGATAATCGAGTGTCAGATAGAACATTGTCGTTTGATTTTTGAAAAAGTCCTAACATCTTTAACTTCTAATCCGCTAAGGATAAAATTTAATCAAGCAATCTAGAACAAAAATTCGGATGAAGAAATTTACCTAAAAAAATATAAAATTGAAAACGACCCTCGCCACGATATGCGGGTGTTGAATGTCGCGTACTCGATTTTTTTTCGGACACTGATCGTACGCGCGTGACCTTCACTGGCAGGCGTTTTTGGCGTTGTTGCCGTTTTCGATATGGTGCTGGCCGTTTGGTTGACATTGAATGTGCATGCCGGGTGCCTCAATATCAATCTGTTCCGAAAGATCTTCCCAGGATTTGAATACTAAATAAGTAAGCAGTTAATTTCCTAAAAATATGATGAGTTTTTAAAATAATAAGATGATCAAAAAATGATTTCGGGTTACGTACAATATTATAATTAATTGCATTACGAGTACACTTTTAGAGCACACTTTGGGAGACGCTCCTATAGATTACTCATTTCACTTTCGAGTGTTTTGTGAGTGACCAAAAAACTCCCAGTGTCTGTCGTTACTCTGATTCAATCAACCATTTTTGATCCGCTCACAACAACGTTAAAAAGAGCGAAGGAGATTTTCGCTCAGCTCTCATATTGGGCTCTGCAATGAGCCCGAAGCCTGCCCTCGCACGAAGTAAACGACGCCCATTAAGTTGTCCTCTGTGGGCACGAGACATAGATATTGCTTGAGGAGAACCAGCGCACACTCGAAGTATTCGAGCGACGAGTGTTAACAACCATATTTGGCGGTGTACAGGAGAAGGGAGTGTGGAGGCGAAGGATGACCGTAGGTGGTACCCAGAAGGTGGCGAAGGCTGGCCGGATTCGCAGGGCAGGACATGTTGCGAGAATGCCGGACGACTCCTGCAAAACAGGTGTTTGCTGCCAATCCGGTAGTAACGAGACGAGCTGGGGCGCAACGAGCGAGGTGGTTAGACCAAGTGGAGCGTTATGTCGTGAGACGGAAACCATGAAAATAAAAAATAAATAAAATCTATCTCTTGAAGTGTATGACGCAAATCAAGCAACGAAAATTGATTAAAAATTCTTTTATCGATTCCAGCGGGGAGCGGGCGAAATAAAAAACTGAAAATATCACCAATCGAGGACTGTTCCCATCTTGGGGGAAAATTCAAGAATAGTAGCGACGATCACTCCCACGGAATACTAAACATCCGCTGGCAAGGGAATTTGCAATTTATTTACTACTGCCCAATCGCACCCATCCGAATGCCATCAGCAGCAGCAAAAGATAGGTACTTATTCTGTCACTGTAAAACCATCCAAGGAAGCTCCTATGAAATATTTAAACGGAAAAAACATCAACTAGAATTAATTTTAATGAGGCACCTCTCCCAGGGCGGATGAAATACCATACAAACATATGATGATCTCGGAATCACGTCGCTAGATGGCGAATTACCGCCTAATTTCCTGTGTGAGCACTCGTCATGGCGACAGTCTTGCTTGGTTTTGTTCTGACGTGTTCTGCTGAACTAAAGTTAAGGTTCGAGATTAACTTTGGCGCAAAACAAACAAAACCGGCATTTGGCCGGCTGGGGGAGTCAAGATGATAATCGAAACCGTCCCGTGACAGCTCAGCATACACATATATGCTGTCACGGGCCTTGAATATTCAATTCCAGCGGCTGACTGGCTGGAGGATGATAACAATTTATCAGAACCCTCACTTCTATTGGAAAAAAGATGAGCTGCGCTGAATAAATTACTTTCGTCGGGGAGACCCTTAATCTTAAATATGCGCAGGGGGATGTTGAATCGGTGTGATTGCACTCGAATAGAAATCCTCCCGAGTCAACAATAAGTAAAATTGTCCATTGAGAAGTGATTGCAACGTGACGAGTTTCTCCTCTATCGGAAAGGACGTTGAGAATGAATAGCATTAGCCTCTGATTGCATTTTGATAGCGGTGGAGGCATAATTAAGGTATTGTTTGAACATTTTAAAAATATCAGAAAAAATCTCATTATTTTCTTCGAAGTAAACAGGAAATTATAAATTGTAATGTGCTTCAACCCTTTTTTTAGTTGAGTTTCTCGGCGAAGGATTGACAATTTAAACTGCTCGAAAATTAAACTATGTATCTCCATGGAATATAAGTTGAATTCTTTTGTTTATTTTTTTTTTAATTGGTCTAAATCTGAAATATTAATGTTACTTCTCAATTGTCATGGGGAAAATATTTATTCTGCTTTCGATGAAGCACTTACTATGATACACAATGTTGGAATGAAAACCTGCTATAAAACTCCCCACTAAATGCAGTCAGCGTCCAACTTAAATCTCCCATAAACATCACTATAGGCCCTTATTCTGCGCCGCGCGTGACCTGACGATTGTCGAGTCACCTAAGCCATTCTAATCCAGTAGTCGGTTAAGGTGAGGGACGTCACTTCGGATGAACTTTGTGAGTTCTTACCCTATTCTCTTATTCACCGTGGGTGAGTATCGTCGCATTCGGGTGACGATTTTAGGTGAGAATTTTTCAGGTGACGACAAAGAACGAATTTCAGCAAAATCGTAAACAAACAAACAATAAATTGTAACACAATAGTTATAAACAAACAGGAAAGTTTGTTAAAATTGTTTTTCCTCAATTTGAAGCATTTTTTCTAAAAATCAGGGAAATTTCCGCAAACCTAATTGAAAATCTTAACTTTAATCTGAGTTAAAAAGTGTAAATCTGATCTGTTCATAAAATTTAAATTTTAATTTTTTTAAAGTTTTAATTATATGGGAGAGTGGGGAATCATGGGCCACTTTTTTTCGTTGTTCCATAACTTCTTTATTATAAAAGTTAAAATGAAAATGAAAAATGGTTTGGTTTTCTACATTTTCAAGGTATCATAAGGTATTTTTTTAAAATTTTTAAAAAGTTATTTTCCCCAAATTCTGACTGTTTGAAAAAAAGCAATATTTTTTGGATTTTGAAAAATGGTGGGGAATCGTGGGCCACCAAATCTAAATTGACCAAATAACATGCAAAGTTTATGAGTTGACCCAAAACTGTGATTTCCTGATTCATTTCATTATTTTAAAGCAATTTCAGATGATGAAATAAAAAAGAGAGCTGTGTATGATCGCATAGATTCCAAAACCTGGCTCGCGAACGTTTTGTCAAAATTTCTATATAGGATGGACAAAAAAATTTCCATAACTCTTCATTTGGCATAAGAAAACTTTGCAGATAGGAAAAACGTATCTTAAGTTCTGAATGTGTATAAAAACATAAAATATAGGTTATTCAAGATGTGTGGCCCACGATTCCCCACAAGCTATGATTTGCAAATTGGTTGCGTTTGTGTGACTTATTGATGTTTCATCAAAAATTTCTTTTCTTCGTGAAAGATCATGAAAAAACCAAGGGGCTGAAGAAAACAAAAATTTCCGTACCAAGTTTTCAGTCAAGAAACATCATTGCAAAAATTTCAACCAGAGGCAATTTTTTAATAATCCTTAAAATTATATCTGTGGCTCGGGAATGTCAATCAAAGGGATCTTTGGTAGCATTAATAAATTATGGTTTGGCACAAAATGCGGAAATTTCAGCATAATCCTTGTTAAAATTGATTCTAAATCTGCAGTATGACAGCAACAGATGCGTTCGGCAACCAAAATCTTACCCTATTTTGAGTCTGTTATGGGGTGAAGTGTTTAATTCCGGGAACCACACTGACGTTCTGGTACCAAAAATTTGGTACGGTGCGTTTGTATGCGATTTGACAGCTGGTTCAGTCCTCTGGAAAAAACTAAGATCATAAGCGTGTGAGCTTATTTTTGTTATGCACTTTAGGTTCCCCATCGAAGAAATTAGCGGGTGTTTTTTTAATTATGTAAGTAAATTTTTCTAATTTTTTTAAGCTTGATAAATAAAAGAAGCAGATGATGCGTATTTCAGTCAACAACATATAGGAATATATGCTCACGCAAAGCGACGACGATGACAGTTGGTTTGAGATTTTTATCTCAACACACATCTGAGATATTAAAAGTGGCCCACGTTTCCCCATGGCCCACGATACCCCACTCTCCCCTACACATTTCAATCACTACAGCTTACTACATATTCAAATTTAGAAAACATCATTTAAAATTGAGTTCTATGTTTGGATTTCAAACTTGATTGTTACCTAAACTTAAACTTAAACGATTTTGAATATTTTTTTATTTATAAAGTCATCTGAATGTTTAATAAGAAGGACTGGGGACTTCAAACACTTTCAGAAATAGCAAAACATCAACCCGTTGTGTCAAAATTTCTCCTATTTCATCGTTATCACCTCAGTACACAAGCCGTGAATCTTTGAAAGAAAAAAGATCTGGTCGAACGATGGAATCTACACTCAACGAAGTTGACACTTTGAGGCTATGTGTCAGCCTATATAGATTTTTGCAATTTTTTAAACAATTGAAAAATATGTGTCCCACACATAGCCAAAAACATATGTGTATACAAATAAAAGATATGAAATTTGGCATACAAAGGTTATATGGCAGGCATATTGGATAAATTAAGCTTTTTGGAGTACATTAGTTCAATTTATTTTTTAAAGGGGAAAATGATCTATACATTTTAACGCTAAAATCTTTCAGAACCAACTGGTTTTATTAATTTCACACATTTTATTGTAAGTAAACACTGTCAAACACTGTCCGGATTGGCAAGCGGCATCGGGCCCGTACGGCAGATTATCGTGAAGTTTGAATAGCTCTCCTTGCCCATCCAAGGCAACATCCCAGGTTGTTCCGATAGGGTGCTCCTTTCGGCTAATTAAGTGCATGATTCCGATCACATCCGGACTTCGAGCTCAAGTAAGAAAATATTTTAACACCTGTCGCGTTGACCACCGCCACCCGATCCTGATGGGAAAAGAAAATATTTACGCTTAGTTTTTGGTTCTGTTTCCAACATTCACTGGCCTTGAACTTACTGGCATCCACATCAGAATTGGTTGCTGAAGGTTCCTTTGCTTCCGAGGAAATAAAAAGCAGGATTTCGGAGTTTTTTTTCCATTCTTCGTTTTGAGTCCACGCCATCCAAAACTAAATTCGACCACGCCATTTTGAAAGAAAAAAAGTTTAAGAGGTTATTTATCAGACACAACCATAAGATTTACGTAGAATTACGGCATCTTTTCTCAATTTCACAAAAACTCAATAAATTATTGAATACGAATTTGTTGAATTTGTTTAATTTTAACTGTTATTTTTTCCCCTGTTATCGCTAGTGTCAGCCCTAACCCCTTACACTGCAACATGTAAACCAAATAAGCATCAACTCCAACGCCGGCTCTAAGCAAGCCAAGCCCTAGTTAACTTGTATGTGTTTAGTACAAAAGTTGCTGAGCAACTAATCGATTTCGCTCAAATTTTGATTTTATATGCCGAAAATATCTTAGCGCACGCAAAATGAAGGAAAAGTTCAAAGCATAATAACGGAAAAGGGTGGGTGGAGCACACGTGCGAGTATCGACGAACAAAAGCTTGCTTTGATCCATTGGTTTTTCTTCCAGATCAATTTAATTTAAAGTACACTGCCGGCCAAAAGTTTGGGATCACCCCTTTTTAAAACATGAAAACATACTTATCAAAACACATTTGATAAATTTTGAGCAATAGATTGCATTGTGCTTCAAATTATCAGAATAGCTACTTACTCTGATGGACATAAACATCCGACCCTTTTAAAGTTCTGTTTAAATTTTTGCTGTTTTAACGTAATCTTTCCTCTTATGGAAATTTTATGCCCTTTGATAGAGAACATTTCCTAGAATCTATTCACATAAAAAAATGCAAATATAACAAACTATTTGGAGTTAATGTAAATGCGATGAGTTAGCATGTGTCGAATACTTATTTATGTCCATCTGCTTCATGAAAACTTCAGGTAAAGATGTATTATTTCCCGATCATTTTTACCAAGATTTAAAAAGAATTTTTTTTCGCCTTAAGCGCTGTCATCTTACGAGTTCTTGCGAATCTGTTGGGCTTAATATATCATTTTTGCCAATTGCACGAGGAGAAAAGATTTGCAATGTGTCATTCATTTGGTGAAATATGGCCACCAAAAAGTGTTCCCAAAATTTTGGCCGGCAGTGTAGGTACACCAACTACTCTAGGGAAGCAAACAGCAGCGCACACATAATTTTTGGTCGCTAATGAAACCGGGACGGCGCAATCGTTACCCTTTATAACTTCGGATCTGGTGCAGTTTGAATTGACTGTCGGGGTTTTTTCGCTCGGGTGTTTTAAGCACCATTTGTATTTGCGTTTTATTAGTATTGGTGTACCAACACATAGCCGACCCAAAATGATGTACGGAAAAGATGTCCGTTAAAGAGGCGTTTTTCGTGACGCGAGAACCGTTCACGAATTTCAATTTACCCCCCCCTATAGTGTTGCCGTAAGACGTAATTCTACGTCAAAACAGACAAAAATCATCGACAGCAGGTTCGATGTTTTTTTGACAGATTCTGCACGCTCATTTTTATAAAGCCGGCTCAATATATTTATTCCACATAAAAATTATGTGTCGAAATGTTGGTTTCAATTGGATTCAAATAAATTTAATATGTTGAACAATTTTAAAAACGTATGTGTGGAGAAACATACCGTTTAAATGTTAATTTTTTGCTGTGTACAAGTCGCTTCCAACTTCCTGTATCGATTCAGCAAATCTCTAACACTTCTGCTCACCGTCGGGGGAAAGCTCTAGAGCTCCACTTAGTTGCATTCGAACTTTCTAAAAACAAACAACAAACAAAAAAGATCTTTGATAAACTTTTAAATTATGCATGCTACTTACCATCTGAATCCTGATGATGCATTTATTGTAGAAGCAGTCTACAATTTTCATATTCGTTTGGCGTTTTGGTTCCTGTTGAAATCGAATGAGGTGTCGGGCCTTAATTGAAAGAGTCTCCACTTGGGTGCCAGAAATATATCCTCTGCCGCCCAGCTTCACATCCACACCTTTTTTGCCTTTCTTTCAGAAAGGTATAGTTATCGGTCGATTTGGGAGATCATTAATTATGGGTCTTAGATATACCTTTATAGGTACCTATCGAATCAGCTCGTCGAGTTCAGACGATGTCTGTGTATTTGTGTGTATTGGTGTGATTTTTTGTAAACTTTTTTTGCACGTTTTTGCGAAACTGGGCAGTACAATAAAAATGATTTTTAGCTTAAAAAATTTGATTTTTTTTCTTCTTCATCCTATAAAAGAAAGAAAAAAAAACAAAATAGTTTGAAAAATAAATTTTCATAGTAATTATCATCAAATCATCACTCCAAAAAACGTGTCAATTTGGCTTGCTAGCCACTAACCCGCAACCAGCAATCACTAAAATCAAGATTATCGTATCTATGACGTCAAATTATACGTGACGTCATAGATACGCGCATGCTATCTTAAAGTATGGATCTGTCGATGTGTGGAAGGGAGAACAGACAGGCTTCACTCCCACTCAGGTTTGATGTCATCGTGACACAAACCGTGTGGGAGGAAGACGACATTTCAAATTTTCCCGGGTATTTATTTATTCTTTTCAATTTAGTGGTTCAGTTTGTAACCGAACCATCTCAAAAATTTCGGAACCGAAGTTCCGAATTATTATTAAACATAAAAATGGTCTTCACCAAGGGGTACGACCCCGAAATAAATGAAGTCGTTGATGAGTACGTCATGCCCACACTGCATGGTACGAAAGTGATTGTTGCTTCGAGATTCGGCCAACATAATATTCAGGTTGCTCTTCGAAGGACAAAACGACGAAGGGGCGCGTGTGGGAGAACGAAGCACACCATATCAATTTCTTCACACGCTCATTTTCATTAACCATTTTATATGGTTACTTAATTAATAATTTAATATTGTTGCTTTTGAATGATTTTTTGGAAAAACTGCAATCATGATGGTAGTTCTCATGTAAAAATTATAAAATGGTTATAAAAGTTGACATTGAGATAGTTTTTTTCATTCGTTGCCATTTTCGTTCTCAGTTTAGAAAATAAAATGGTATGACAAATTTTATAAAATTGACAATATTGACAAAAATTACACAAATGACAAAAACGACAAAATTGATAAAATTGATGAAAAAGACAAAAATCACAACAATGACAATATTGGCAAAAATGACTTAATTGACAAAATTGGCCCCATAGAAAAAACTGAAAAACATAAGAAAACTGATAAAAACTGACAAAAATTACAAAATTTACAAAATGCCAAAAATAACAAAATGAAAAGATTGACACAAATGACAACTGACTAAATTGATCAAATTAACGAAATGCAACAAATTTATAAAATTAACAAAATTGACCAAAAAGACGAAATTTTTAAAATTGAAAAAATTCAAAAATTAAACAAAAATGTCATAATTGGCATTTGAAAATTCTTCAATTTTATTAGTTTTATCAGTTTTATCAAATCTGTCAATTTTGCCAATTTGGATACTAATGTCTATTTGTTTGATTTTATTATTTATGATATTTTTTGTCTATTATGTAATTTTTTTAGATTTTTTAATTTTTTTTTTTCATTATTGTCAACTTTTGCAGTATCGTAAATTTGGTCAATTTTGTAATTTTTGACAATTTTATAATAGCTGCCAAGTTTTGTTATGTTTGTTATCTGTTATTGTTAATGTGTTTTTATTAGATTATGTCAATGATTTATTTTTTTTTTAATTTTGACAATCACGCAATTTTGTCATTTCGGTCAATCGTGTCAATTTAGTCAATTCAGACAATTTTGTCAGTTGTATAATTTTTGTCAATTCTGTCATTTTTGTGATTTGCGTTATTTCTTAGCCTTTGTTCTTTTGGTAATTTTTACCGTATTCATTTCTGTCAAATCATTTTGTCATTTAATCAACTCGGTATCGAATTTTGAATAATGCAAATGTACCAACATTACTGTTTCTATCATAAATATGATTCTGTTTTTTTTTTTAATTCTCGGAAACTCGGAAACACCAGATAACTTTGTATAATCAAAATGTAAATTTCCGAACGAAATTTTTAAGCCAGCTGATAACTCCATTAGTTTATATTTCGCGCATTCGCCCATTTCAAAATAAATTACCAATTTTTGTTTTGGTTACAACAGCCATTGGGCGATGGAATCGAAAAGTTATTCTTTCCCTCCTTAAGAAAAACCCGTATCTGTCAAAAGTTGGGTGAAATTTTAGCTGCATCCCGCTTGCACTAATGCAAAACCATCACCCAAATTCGGCAGCGCTTCCATCGCCTATTGCACTGCATAGGATTTTCGACACGAACGAAATCTCAAGCATGATGAGGTGTGTAGAGGGGAAGCGAAAAGGAAAGAAAAAACTAGCCCGTAAGCTCAAAGCTCAAGAAGAACGAGTAGCATTTGTTTGGTTCGTTTAAATTTGTTTCCACGAACGAGATTCATGCTCAGGCAAAAGCTTCCTGAGTCCGAACGGCTTGAGAGAAGATGAGATGGTGTGCATCATCTGCGACGCCGCGACGCTATGTCGTTTGCCCTTTCTCAGATCATTCTGTGCATAAGAATATAGCGTTGATAGCGGATAAGACTTACAATCGCTATCGTAGTCTACGATATTAGAGCCTAGTAGCTAAGATAGACCCGTTGATGACAACCCTTCATTTAGTCTTTTGAAAGGGAAATAAGATTTCCATCTAATGATCCCCATGATTGATTCAGCGGTGCCAACCGTGTTGATCAATAATGATATCTTTTACCCAAAATTTTTGATTCGGTTCGGCAAAACGCTGAGCTGAAACATGAACCTTATAATGCAATTTAATGTCACGCATCGTGAAGCGGGTCGTTGGGCTTGGGCTTGCTGACAAGAATTAAGCTTGCTCTTAACCAGTGATGCCACACTTTTATCGGTATTTTGGAACCCAAAAAAATCTTTTATCGGTATGGAAATCCTAAAAATCGGTATGGAAATCGGTATTTGAGGTGGATATTCAAAAATCCTTACATTTTCAACTTCCTAACGTATTTTTAATATAAATGGAAGCTTGCAATAAAAAGCAAGTCTGAGAACTCTTAAGAATGTTAATTTGAGTATTAAACTAGCTGACTAAGTGTGTTCAAGCATATATTATTCGTTTTTTTTTATCTTGGTTCTATACACTGTAAATTTTTGCCTCGATTTCCAGCAAAAAAAATTGCTGGAAACGTTCAGTAATCCAAAATTTTGCTGGAAACCAGCAATCGATTTTCGAATTGCTGGATTTTTCAGCATTCGGTTGTGTTCTTGTCATTTTTGCTGAAAAATCAGCAATCGGTTTCCAAATTGCTGGACTTTCCAGCAATTGATCTAGTTTGCTGGGAAATCAGCAATCGAGTTGTCAAATTGAAGTCTGTTTGTTTTCGTATGCTGATGCAAGGTCTATTTTACGAATTTTGGTTAGATTAATATAATTATTTTTATTTTCCTCTATATTCTAGCAACCAGACATCAAATCAAGAGTGAGTTTTTATTTAACATGTAGATATTTCATAAAAGATACTAATCAGAATTCTTTTTTCAGGTGGCGAATGATCAACACTTTGGCACAAAGCTGCCACTCTAGAGCCGGTGTTGTAAAATTTTTAGAAAAAGTTTTTGGAAATAAATACAAACATTATTGAAAAATGGAAGAAAGTAATTGTTCCTTATTGCCCATTATATGCACAGTCAGTATTCAATATTTAATTTTTAATGAAATATAAATTTGATACTAAATACAGCCGGTTGTTTTGAAAGAAATAGCTGGTTTCCAGCAATCTGGATTGCTGATTTTCCAGCAATTTAAATTGCTGGAAACCAGCATCAACGTTTGCTGTTCTTTCCAGCAATTTAAATTGCTGAAAATTTTACTGGAAAGTCAGCGGGACAAAAACCAGCAAAATTTTGCTGGTTTCCAGCAAAAACAAATTTGCTGTGTAGGTAACGCAAGTTTACATAAAAATGCGGTTTTGAAATTTTAACAGAACTTTATGTTTGTTACGACTTAAACATTTTTTTTTTTAAACTATCTGCTTTTGCTGACGAAAAGTAAAAATGACAAATAAAAATTCAGCAGAGAATCCAAAATTAGTATTCCTTTCCAGTACTATAATTGAATGGAAATCTAATTTAAAAGTTACTGTTTGATAAGAAAAATAAGGGCATGGCGATCACATTCAGGTTACACGTGGTTTAGGCATATTCATGAAAAAAAAAACTTGATTCTTTAATTGATGTTTAGCTAAAGTGGGATGTTAATTTGATAAATTCGAGAAGGAAATAGAACCAGGTCAACCTAAAGGAAATTTTAATTTAGTAACCACTTACAAATACAATGGCTTTTTGATGTTCGAGGTAAATATGGGCCCAAGTTGATGTTCTTCGGTTGGTTGATGGTTTTTTTGTCAAACTGGCCATTTCAGCTTTCAAAGCCTTTAGTATTAGATATGAATTCTAGCGATGAAAAAAAGAAATGATTGCAGAAAGTTGAGAGAGTTGTTGTTTCAATTTTTTTCAGGCAATGGAAAATTAATTTAATTTTTTGAAAAATCACATATTATTCATATGAAAACCCAAGAATTTTATGCGAAAATAAATGAGAAACGTGTTCTAAAAGAAGGTGTTCCTAAAAAAAAGTTTGAAAAACACATAGTTTTTCCAAAACTGAAAATACCCATTTTGCCTGGCGTGGCCTGGCGATCTCTGCAGTTAGGTACATGTGATATCAATTATTTGGCTAACAAGATGGAGAAGGATTGAAGACTATACCGATGATATGACAAATCGTGTATCTGATTGTACTTCAAATCTTGACTTACCACATCTGGCGACAAATTGAACAAGAATTATATTCCAACGGTGTATATTTTCCCTTGACCAGTTAGCATCTCAGGAGACAAGAGCATTGTCAATGATCTTTAGAAACTTCTACCTTCTGCTGGCAGACGCAGAAGGTCAAATATCGTCCTTGAGCTGAGTCCATTAGCTTTGAGATTGAGCACTAAAATAGTGCATCATTTGACAGAACATGGGAACAAAACAGCGCGAACAACTATACGAATTATGAGAGTAAGCCAAGGAGATCTTTCCAGGATACTTTAAAAGTTGTACAGATCAACTTACGCCACGCCAGCTACCGCACTTTGTCTTCTTTCTACGGGACCTTTACGAGGATAGCTTGAATTGAGAGGAAATGTGGAAGTGGAAGTTAAAATCTTTAAAATCGGTATGAAATCGGTATGTTTTGCCAAAAATCGGTAATCGGTATATACCGATTCTTGGTCAAAATTTTGCTCAAAAATCGGTATGAATACCGGAAAATCGGTATGTGTGGCATCGCTGCTCTTAACTCTTATGGCGTATTTTTTTTTTATTCCGGATTTGGCTCTAGAACCGTCAGAATAAAAAAGCAAGTTTCGGGTTTCGAGTTATTCCATACGTAGGTGTGCGTGAGAACGAGCGCAATGTTTACATGCAGCTGTCATTTTGTTCTCCCTTCTGGATTTCTTCATTCGGTTCTTCACATCCGGATTGCCGTTTTTTGTGTCCGGATTGCACTGGACTGCAGATAATACGATTTTGCTTGGCTGAGAGGTTCAAAATCGCGGCAATAATCATTTGCCCGTTCATTATTACACTGTTTTGTTTTCAGCCAAAAACAGCTGTTTAATGTTTTGACAACAACGTTGAGAGTATTGGTGAACTTCTCGCAAAACTGACTTTTTTCTCAGGGCGACTCCGTCCCTTTTTCGAGCGAACCTAGGTTGCCTCTCGAGCAATAAATGAGCACGATGACAGCAGTTAGAGCGAACCTAGGTTGCCTCTAGTTTGCCTCCAGGTGAAAAAAAATACGTTATTAAATAAATTTCCATTAGAATGACAGCTAATCGGAGTGGCTACTGCTTTCTCTGTTTAACACATGAGAAATCGTATACCGGGATTGTAAGCGCCCATCGCCCATAGACTTCACCACTTTCTGGAAAATGAGATGAAATTCTGGCGCTGTGAATACATTACACTGCTTGAATGAGCACGCAAATGGTTTGAGTGAAATCGATCAGGATCGAAATTTTTTGCACAAGCAACCATCTGTGGCATGGTGTACGGTGCTGCTTGTGCAAAACTCAGGCCATGCACTCAGTCCCAGCCGGGGTGGAGGGCAGTGATGTCAACCTTAAAAATTTTGTCTGAATCTTCCAGATTTTTGGACTTTTGCCAGACATTTTTTCAGGTTTCCAGACTTTTGACATTTCTTCCAGACAATTCCAGACTTCTGGGTTTGGACATAAATTGTTCTAAGAAACTCTGAAAATTTAATTTGGTCATGGTGTAAGGGGCCGTTCACTAATTACGTAAGCACGATTTTGGAAATTTTCAACCCTCCCTCCCCCCCTGGTAAGACAAAGTAAGATTTTTCAAAACCCCCCCTCCCCCCCTAGTAAGATCTTACGTTTTTTATTCTTTGAGAAATTGACCTGTTTTTCCACAAATAGCTTGAAAATATTAAAAACGTGACATACATGCTTCAAAGCAAAACACTTTTTAAGTAAAATTAAAACAACTGTATTTGAAAAGCACAATCTATACAAAGCAATAGATGAAATGTCATAAACGGTTTAAGAAAACATTATTCAAGACATGTTTGGGGTAACAATAATTTTCAATAAATTTCCACAATCGAATAAACAATATAAAATCTAAATTCCGATTTCAAAAAGAGAGATCAGGTTAGCTTAAGGTACCATAAAATTTTTTTATGTTTTTGACCTGAAAATCATTTTAAAAAGAAAATCATTCTATACTACTAGAATTGGGGCAAAAATGTTTGAAGACAATCACGTTGTCAACTAACCTAAAAGCTCAGACTCATTCAGCGGTAAGCGATAAAGTTTTAGGATTTTTTGGTAAATCTTTTGTTAAATTTAGAGTTGGTAGTGTCTATCATTGAAAAAACTGTCAAGAAATTGATTATTTAAAGCGCCTTATCTGGATGAAGTCATTTTCTAAAAATGATGGATTCAAATCGTGGTGTCACAACGCGCCATTTTCCTTGTTGTTTCTATAAATTTTCCAATTAAAAAGATTGTTATGATGGAAAGCGAAAAGCGACGATCTTTTTTAACCATGTGATTTAGTGTTTTTGATGACATGTTGGTTTGAATTTGTTCTCTATAAGTTTTATAGAACCTGCAGTTTTTTTTAATAATTCAAAGACATTAAAAGATAAATAACATAATATAAAAATTAACCAACAAAAGGGTAGTGAGTAAAAAATACCTGAGTTATATGGTTTCGTATGGCTGTGGCTGTGATGAATTTTTAATGTAATATTTCTTACGTAAGATTTTTGGAAACCCCCCCTACCTCCCTAGTAAGAGATCGTAAGCAAATGTGAAACCCCCCCACCCCCCCCTATGTGCTTACGTAATTAGTGAACAGCCCCTAATATGACAGGAAATGTTCAATATCGCTGAAAAATAACATAAACGACAAAATTGAAAAAAATGACAACAATAACAAAATTTACAGAATTGATGAAACCGACAAAACTAATAAAATGATTTTTTTTGATAATGTTCAAGCATGACCCAAGCATGACTCTCTCAATTGCAAAATGTTCAATTTTCTAAGTTTGGAAAATTAAATGATATTTTTGTAGAAATTGACAATTTCCACAAAAAATGATAGAAAAGACAAAAATGACTAAATAAATGGATTGACAAAATGATAACATTACAAAATTGACAAAACTGAATAGATAAAAACAATATTATTCATACAATTGTTGAAATTATCAAAATAAGCTAAATTGACTGGATTAAAAACAGTGAAAAATATAAAAATTCAACAAATTAACGAAACTGACCTAATTGACAAAAATGTCATAACAGGCCATAATTAGAAAAATGGCAAAATTGGTAAAATTGTCAAAAATTACAATTGATGATATTCTTAAAAATTACAAACTTGATAAATTTGACTAAAAATGACAAACCTGACAAATTTCGCAAATATGGCAAAAATTGAGAAAAATTCACCAAAATTGACCAAAGTATACAATTACGACAATAATGACAAAATTGTCCATGATAAATTGTACGGTTATTATATGATACCCGACTCAAGATCTACAGTTTTGTTAAGCATTCTCTTTCACACTTGAATCGAAATTTATCGTAAATTTCAAAAACTGAATATTAACGAAACAGATTGTCTGAAAAAAATCATTAACATTGATTGCCTTTAGCAAATATTGATAATTTTCCAAAAACCAGAGCATTTGGGCATCATCATTAATCAAAACATTAACACTTTTGATAAGGGCGAATTCAACGATATTAGTCTCAAAAAACTTAATTTTCATTGTACCCTTTTCAAAAATCTACCTTACGTTGCGCGCCATTCGTTGGCATAGTTATACTTGTACACTCAGCCGAGAAAGGAACGTTAAATTCACCTGGATTTTCACGTAGCCACTAATTACGTGAATTTTTGCTTGATTTACGTAACGAACCTAGGAGCTTATAAAAAATCACTTGATTCTTACGTGAAATTCACATGGTTGAGTGCTGTCAAAACAAAGATACATTCGATTTACGTGGAAATCAAACGGTCCGCAAATCGAATCTGATGGATTCTATGTGATGTTCACATAACTCTGAATGGCTAATTCATGTAAAATCTATGTGAAGGAACACAGTTCTCAATATGGCGTGGATTTAAGTATTATCAGCTGACAAATAGAATCTTTTTTGGTGATCTACCAGCTGTTTTGTTTCGTAAGTAGTAAATATGTTTTTGTTGGAATGTTATTTATATCTTTCTCCATTTCAACAGGATGTGGAATTTGAGCTGTTGGTCGATCAAGCAACTGCAACGGAGGCGCACAGAATACACTTGACGGCGTCGTAAGGTTAAATTAAAGTTAAAGTTAAAGAGTCAAAGTTAAGTGAAATTTTTATAAATAGTGCAAGTGTAAATGAAAAGTTATGTGTTTTTATTTATACTGCTAAATAAATTTCCGTTTAAAAAAAATCCTTTTCTTTAATTATGCAAAAGAAAACACAACACGTTAATTTTTATTAAAATCTAGGTGAATCGCATGTAGCAGAGCAAATCCATCCCTAGTTCGCCTCAAGTGGAATTCTCTTGCAATTCATATGAAAATTACGTAAAGTCAACTTGCTGCGCCTTTTCTGTTTGCTACATGAAATTCACGTAGATTTCTAATGATGGCAAAAATCTTTGTACATTTTCACGTAGCGTTCATGTGAAAAGTTTTTTCAGTGTACGTGCATTACAATTGTTCAGTTGTTGTTGTTGTTCCTCTTGCGCTTCCCTCAACATACAGGATAATTGGATGCTAGGTATACTATTCCGTTCTTTGCATATGCATTGGTAGGCCAACCAAAAAAACGTTATAAAAATTCCATTTTCAATTTGTGTGATATCTTGAATAAACCAACATTCATAACCAATTGTAACAACTTTGATTAAAAGTTTTCTGAACAATTATTTGAAGAAAAGTTTTCCGAAATTCCATTATTATGCTGCAATACTATCGATTTCCGAAAAAAACTGTCCTGTAATCCGAATGCTTTAAGCTTTTGAACATAAATTTGACTAATTGCCCGCATAATCGAAAACTATACAACGAATCATCAGTATTATTCTGTTCCGATTACATTAATCTTAGCGATTCGTTTCTCCACTAACAATGTGTCTACAACTAATGCGCATTCGATAGAAATGATAAAATATTATTCCGAAAAGATTCGATTGATATTTTTATACCGAAACTGTGTATACCTGTGTGTGAGTGCAGTGTGTCTTGACTCCCATCAGAAGTGGTGTCTTGACTACCAAAAAAGTGACGGAACGAACGGAAAGAACATAAACAAATAATATTCTCCCGAAAGAATCCTTGTTAAAACTCGGTTTTGACGGCAAATAAAATCCTCCAGGAACTATTTCCTGGTAAAAAATTGGTAAGTTATGATTTTTTTCACAATATTTATGTAGATAAACAGTTTTGATTTTGTGTTTTTATTAACAGCAACTGTTGCCGGGTCCGCGCAGTCGGAAGAAAAATTGTTTACCAATGAGAATTCCGGATTCCTGTACCGAATCGGCCGTGGTTCATCCCTTCTAGATAAAAAAAGTACTTTTCTTTATTTCGTATGTGATTTTGTGTTTATTTAGCTGTTTTTTAGGTTAGCTCCTGAAGCCACTGGATTCGCGTTGCCGAGAAAGCCGGAATCACCGGAGCAGTTGCTGTTGGTTCGAACGAACAAAATGAGTTCGAAACCAGTGAAAACGCCAGAACGATGGTAGCCGATTGTAGAAGCGGTTGCAATTTTGGTTTTCACAATCAAAAAGAATTCAAACTGGTCTGGCCGTAGACTTTAAGGAAATTTTGTACGGAGAGTGAGACCTGACTTAGGAGCAGGATTATGCTTTGCTGGAAAATTAAGTATTTACTGGTACCTTCGGTGATTGCTCACGGATGAATGGACTACTTCCATCAGATGTGGACGGGATTTCAGAATTAATCGATTTAGGAGTGATTTTGCTTAAAGTAAGTTTAAACAAAAATCAATATTTCTTTCTGATTTGTTTAAATCATCCTTAAAATTAATTTTTTACTTACTTAAAAACTAGTTAAAACATTTCACAAATACTTTATTTTCGATGCTAGGCAATATACTTTACAAAATTTATATCGAAAAAATGTTTTTTGTTAATCCAAATGTTAATTTTATCCTTTCCATCCTCTTTTGGTTTTTTTTCAGGAGAAATGTTCCGACTCGTATGTGACTGCTAATTTTCCTGAAAATAAGCAGCTATCCAATCTTTTGGAAAAATTGTCTGAAACATACTTCCGTCATTTTCAATCGGTAAGCAACTTGTCTATAACAAGCAATTAAATCATTTTAATTTTTGTTTAATATTTCAGGTTCTTGATTAAGGGGGAGTCAGGCAAATGTAGGTTCTGAAAAATTCGTCAATGAGCTGAAACTTGATCGATTATATGATTGAAAACCAAAAATGGTACAAAAATGAAAATGAAAATGAAACCGAAAATTGAAAAAAATCGTGTGTATGGTGCTTCAAGGTCTGCTAAATTTTGTGTCGTTAAATCGTTAAACTCTACCTCAATAGAATAAGTGAAAACAAGTCTGAACAATATCAGGTCGGTTTATGAAAGAGAGGTGAAGAAAAAAAATGTTAAAACAAACATTTTTAGGCATTTTAGGGGAAAATTCTTTGTTTGCACCCTAATCAAAGACGTAATTATCTGTTATTTATGTAAAACTTATCGAACACATAATATGTTCAATGATTATAAACAAGTTTTGTAATCTATAAGATTACAGATAAATCTTTAGAAGAAATATGTACCCAATAATATAATAATCCAATGCCATACATTAAGAAATAGATTTATCTCTAATAAATAATCGAAATTACAAACCGTTTTCTTTAGTTTTGGTAATGATAAAAAGATCTTTCAAAGATACATAGTATCGTCGTAAAAACTTGAAAAAAAGGATAAGATGACGATTACATCTATCTTTCAGGTGCTCTCGGCTAAATTTCAATCTAGAAAAAAGCAAAAAATTGAATCGTTTATTTACTTAACAACCCGTTCCCTGTATCGTTATTTGTGTCTAAACGATTCCATTTCATGCAAAAACGATTAGTATAATCGTGCACCAATAATCCAAATACTAAAAAGGGTGTCTTGGATAGAAGATAACGCGGATCGTTATTGTATGATACTGCTCCATGCGGGTGCCTAGCAATTAACTTAAATGAAATTGCCTGATTAGTTTTTTGGGCAGTAAAAGCATTCAATGTTCCATAAATCATTTTTTATTTTCGAAATCCTATACATATCGTTCGAAAATTCATGAATACTTTTGACGCTGCTTTACACGGCTGTGTCAATTGAGGTTTAAAGCAATGTAGTACCTTCTCATTCACTTATCCTGCTCAACGCCAGCAGCAGACTTGAGCAAATATAGGTAAATGACAAGGTAAAACAATTTTTGGTTGGCCTTCTTATAAAAATGCTTATAAAATGCTGGGGAAGGAAGACTGAAATTCGCTGTATCGTTTTCTGTATCGTTTTTTTTTTTACTGTTCGGCAAAAAGCCAACAATTGTTGAAAAGATTTGTAATCGTAAACTTTAAACTATATAAAAATTTTGTTCGATCAATGGGAACTACCCTAAATCTAAATCTGTTATTTAAGCTATTTTTAGAAAAACCAGTTATCAAACAATTTTTATTTAGCAGCTTCAAAAACTTCAACGAAATTTGAGAAACTCAATACGTCTGATCTGCAGAATTCGCCAGAGCAAAACAAAACCTAATTAAATCATTGTTTCATGCAAAACAAGTGCTTTTCAGCATCAAAACAGTTTTACTGAAATTAACTAAATATGAAAGTAAGATTTTGAACCTTCGCACTGGACGGTAGATTGATAAGAGAAATTTGACGTTTGAAAGATTTTTTTCTTATTTTATTCAGTCTTCCTCCCCCAGATAAAATGCAGTTCTTCGAGATACATATATGATAAGATTTTTTTCGTTAAAAATATCAGCTTATTCCATATGCACATAACAATTTTTCATCGAAAACCTTAAAAAAGCAAACCAAAATGTAATAACTAAAACGGCACAAATAACAAATCGGTCAAAAAAAATTAAAAAAACATCACGAAAATGAACTGAGATGACTGAAATAACCAAATTCACAAGAATGATTATAATGAGAAAAAGTCTTATAATAACAAAAACGAATATATAGTTGTTTTTGAAATTTCGTACGCACACTGACTGAGCGTGTACAGATGAGACGGGACAATTAACCTCAAAAACTCTCGGTACAAAAAACGGGCAGCCAGTCAACGAACACGGTCGTTTTTGAGGTTAATTGACCCAAAACTGAAAAGTGTTGGTGAAACAACCTGCATAATATCATGAACACTACCAGCGGTAAATAGGGCTATTTACATGACAGCAATGTCAAAATGTTAAAAAATATCAGAATAACAAATGACGAAAGTGAAAATAATGATAAACATGATGAAACTGGCAAAGCTCATAAAAATGACAAAATCCGTTAAATTTTCTTAATTTGACAAAACTGAACAAAATCGCAAGAATGAAAAAATGAAAATAATTGACAAAAATAACAGAACTTACTAAACTGACCAAATTTTCAATATTACATAAATTGGCAATATTGATAAATCTGACAAATTGGATAACAATAAAAAATATGACAAAAACTATACAAACTCTCAAAGAATGATAACTGCCACAATTTACAAAATTGACCAACTTGACAATATGCTTCTATTAAAAAAACTGACACAAAAATGACTAAAAGGTATATAATGATTGAGAGTATATGAAAAACACATATGATTCCACTCAACTATTTTTCCATATCCCCGTTTCATGCACTTCAGAGGTTTCTCAGAAATAAACGATGAACACATGGCTGGCCATCTTTTTTTAAAATGTATTCTGTTTATACAAAAACCCCTCGACCCGTTCATCAAATCTGTCAGCTACTACACCGCACTACACCAGCTCACTAAGGTGAGCTACTACTCAACGGACCCGAAGAGCGAACCCGATGATGGTACACTAGCAGCAGCAGTAGTAGCCGAGAGCACCCGACGATTTTGGCGCGATCACCCGAAGCTGTTGATCCTCGGCCGCGATCGTCCAACCACAGCTCGGCATCGTGAAATTTTGTAGCACCTAAGTTAGAATGTTAAGTTAATAAATAGCTAATCGAAATATCGTTCATTTTAATAAATACGCGTTTTGCTACCAAAATTGTGCCAGTGAGATTCAGTGGACCTTCCGGAATCGGAAAAGGCCAAGTTTACACGAAAATTCCGGAAAAATCAAACCAATTTGGACGGTAGGATCTACCGTATACAACCATAGATCCTATGGTAGGATCTATTCGCCAACATCACATCCCAAGGTACCTTCGACAAAAAGAACCTGGTCGGTTCTCCATCATTATTGGTCCTTCGAGCCGGATGTTGGAGGTATCGGAACCGGAAACCGGACTTTTTCCGATCACAAAAGGATTTTCTTTCCGCCATTACCGCGTGGTCGCACAATAGGGGAATCGGAAACAAAGGAGCTTACTCACAAGTATCATCGGACGCCATTGCATAAAAGGATTTGTGCAACCCACGTGGAACCATTTCCAAATATCTATCATCCTTTCGGAACATTCCTGAATAACGCTGAAGCTGAGCTCTGGGAGCTAAGCTATCCTATTACCAAATCCTGGATTTCTTAATATACAAGGCATTGAATATTAAGAAAATACGTGAGTAGCACTCCAAAATACCACACCCGTTTGTCCGGTGTTTCACTTTTGTTTTTTCGTTTCTATATCCTGGTACCGATCGATTCCGAGGACATTGAGACCCGATTATCTTCCCCTGTAACGGAGCGCTGCGGAAAATAACTTGGTCTGGTCGAGACGTTATTTTCATCACCCGGAGGAACTCCATTTTGGCTTGGATCAGCTCAACGGTTGGAAAAACTGCTTCCCGATATATTTAATAAACCAAAGGCCCGAATTAATCGGGAGCAGGTGAGTACCACTCCAAACTTCCTTCATCTATGGTGTACGGTGTTACGCTTGGACCATTTTCTTTATTCAGCTGGTGCGTGACATCGTTTGAGAAAGTTACGGGCGGTAACTTGAAACAAATCTACATCATCGTATCGTTTCTGGATTTGGACAAGGAGTCCATCTTTATTTAAAACGCTTTTCGGATATCCGAAACTTGGACCCTTGGTGGACCGACAACAGCGAGGTTGGTTTTCGGCTACGGCTCTGGTCATCGCTACAACGTTTGAAGCTGCGTGCAAAGAAGCATTCGTAAAAAATACAAGGCCCAATTTCGATTGGGAGCAGGTGCGTACCTCTCCAATCAATTTCTATCCCCCCAAGGGTGCTTCTTTTGTTTTTTCGTTCTTCTTTGTCAGGGTGAGTCATCAACGGAAGCCGCATCGAGATGTCGAAAACTCGATCCAAGACGTCGGTACTACGAGGCCTGCTGGCAACATTTTCGGGCATCTTCAGCTTCATGGAAAGGTACAACGAGGATAGGGATTCCGGTGAGCTGGCGGTGCGACTGGAAAAACTCGACCCACTGTGGGAAAAGGTCGAAGAAGCGTTTACGGAAGTGGAGGATGCGGATGGTGAGGCTGGAGGAGAGGAAAATCGGTATGTAAAAGATCGCCTTGATTTTCAAAATAAATTCTTCGAGTTGAAGGCATTCCTAACTTCGAGAATTCGGATGTGCTCTGAAATTAGTGCTGCCTTACCGACTCATGAGTCCACCATTATTACCTCCTCGCATCCACATGTTAAGTTGCCACTAATAAGTCTACCTAAATTCTCGGGAAATGTGGAAGATTGGTTAGCCTTTCGGGACTTATTCTTGTCACTAATTCATCATTCGCCGGACTTGCCAATGATTGAAAAATTTCATTATTTGCGGAGCCAATTGGAAGGAGAAGCATTATCGGTAATTTCGTCGTTAGCTCTGACACAATCAAACTATATGATCGCATGGGACTTGCTTGTAGCTCGGTATTCTAACAACAAGGTTTTGAAAAAACGACAGGTTCAGAACATATTTGATCTTCCTGTCTTGAGGAAAGAATCGGCCACGGATCTCTACAAGCTGGTTGAGGGTTTCGATAAGGCGACGAAGGTTTTGGATCAAGTCATTCAAGCATCGGACTACAAGGATCTTCTCCTGATTCACGTTTTGAGTTCTCGTTTGGATGATAAAACACGTCGGAGTTGGGAGGAACATTCGTCCACAATGGAAGAGGAAACTTTGAAAGATTTTGTTGAGTTCTTGCGTCGTCGAATCCATATTCTAGATTCTCTACCCACAAAAACTATTGAGCCAACCCAATCACTTAATCGGAAATCCAATCATATCAAGGTCGCTAGTCACGGTGCGGTTCAATTACCATCGGAATCCTGGAAATGTATCTGCTGTTCAGAGTCTCATCCTTTACACACGTGTCCCGTTTTTGGAAGGTTGCCAGTGGAGGAAAGGGAAAAGCGTTTGCGTCTTCAATCGCTTTGCCGGAATTGTTTTCGTAGGGGACACAGGGCTCAAGAGTGTTCATCCAAATTTTCCTGTCGGCGGTGCAAGGGGCGCCACCATACATTAGTTTGCTTCAAAGCAGAAGAGGGCCAAAATTCACAACGGGTGAAATCTGGTGGTCCTAGGATTGGCCAAGCAGTTAACGATGGTGCATCTACTAGCGGAGGCAATGAAGCGCAGAGGGTAGCTTCCAATGTGGTCAGAACAGCTCAAAAAATTCTCTTGGCCACAGCGATTGTTTGGGTGCAGGACGATTCTGGTCGCAAGCTTCCTGCGAGAGCGCTGTTGGATTCTGGATCAGAATGTAACATCATTTCCACGTCACTATCCCAGAGGTTACGAATCCAACGTGGAAGGGTGCAGGTGCAAATCAGCGGAGTAGGACAGGTTCCTACAAATACAAAGGAGAGGGTGCGAGCTACGATCCAATCACTTCAATCTGATTACTCGCAACCGATGGAGTTCTACGTTCTGCCCAAGGTAACGGAGGATCTTCCCACGTCGAACATTTCTATTTCTACTTGGCGCTTACCAGAAGAAATCAAATTGGCTGATCCGGACTTTTTCAAATCCAATCCTATCGATCTTCTTCTTGGTGGCGAGCATTTTTTCTGCTTTTTCCCAACAAAGCAACGGATTCAACTGGGTGAAGGACTTCCAATGTTGGTTCACTCAGTTTTCGGATGGCTGGTTACTGGTCGATGTGGTGTAAGCAGTGGAGAGGCTCCTATCTTATGCCAACATTCCTCAATTTCACAATCTTTGGAAAGATTAATGAGCAAATTTTGGGAAATCGAAGAAGGTCGGTCTTCGTCCAAATATTCCGTGGAAGAAACACGATGTGAGGAAAACTTTATTGAGACGGTGAAAAGAGCAGACGATGGTCGGTACAAAGTTGGTTTGCCGAAATCCCCCGAAGCTGTGGCACGTCTCGGAGATTCGAAATCGGCTGCTTTACGAAGGTTGCTACAGTTGGAACGGCGTCTAGGTCAAAACGAATCGCTGAAGAGCGAATACAATGACTTCATGTCTGAGTATTTAAGTCATGGTCATATGAAAAGGATTATGGAACCGATCGATAATATTCCCCACTTCTATCTTCCCCACCATCCGGTAATCAAAGCTTCTAGCACCACAACACGTGTTCGGGTTGTGTTCGATGCCTCGGCAAAATCAACCAATGGAATTTCTCTCAACGACGCACTTTTAAATGGGCCAGTTATTCAAGATGATTTGCGAACGTTGATTATTCGAAGCAGGTTTTTCCCCATTATTCTGATTGCCGATGTCGAGAAGATGTTTCGGCAAGTTTGGATTGATGCTGCCGACTTACCACTGCAGCGCATTTTGTGGCGTTTTTCCCCAACGGACCCCATCGACACATTTGAACTTTTGACCGTTACTTACGGTACAAAGCCAGCTCCATTTCTTGCGACACGTGTACTTAAACAGCTGAGTTTAGATGAGGCGGAAAATTACCCTTTGGCAGCAAAAAGACTAGGAAAAGACGTTTACATGGACGACGTCATCACGGGAGCTATGGATGTAGATGAAGCAAAGGTGCTTCGGAAACAGCTCGACGATCTAACTCAAAGTGGCGGATTCCGTCTGCGGAAATGGGTGTCCAATATTCCAGCGGCCCTGGAAGGTATTAGCGAGGACAATTTGGCCTTTCCGTTTGGTGACGGGATTGATTTTGAAGCTGAGAAAACTGTCAAAACCCTAGGATTGGTTTGGGATCCAAAAACGGATACTTTTCGGTTCAATTTGGAGTTTTCACCAGACTCATCGGAAACTCTTACCAAAAGAGTTATTTTATCTCGAATTGCGAAAATTTTCGATCCTCTTGGAATGTTTGGACCCGTTGTCACAAGAGCTAAACTATTCATGCAGGAAATTTGGCTGCTGAAAAATGCAAGCAATGAAGCTCTTGGTTGGGACGACAATTTACCCGAAGAACTTGTTAGAAGATGGACCAAATTTTATTCTTTATTACCCAAACTTCAAGCATTGCGCATACCCCGTTTTGTTGGAATTTATCATCCTGTTTCTTCGGAGCTTCACTTCTTTTCCGACGCTTCCGAAGCAGCATACGGCGCTTGCGTGTACCTGCGCTCTCAAGATGATAATGGACAGGTGACCGTGTCGATCACATCGAGATCTCGCGTTTCCCTATTGAAAAAGGTTACCATCCCCAGGTTGGAATTGTGTGGCGCCTTTATTTCGGCAGAACTACTTCAAAGGATAACGGAAGCCATGAATATCCCATACACATCCTATTTTTGGACGGATTCTAGGACGGTTTTGCAGTGGTTAGCCCAGCCACCAAGCACCTGGTCAACGTTTGTAGCAAACCGAGTTTCTTTCATCCAAAATACTACCCAGAACTCTCATTGGCACCACGTACCTGGAGTACTCAACCCGGCAGATCAGCTTTCGAGAGGTTTGGATCCGGAATTGGTGATTCACGACGAAGCATGGTGGAATGGACCACCGTGGCTAGCTCAGGAGAAGGAATTTTGGCCAAGGCAATCAGATTCACCCCCCGAAGCTGAAAATATTGATTTAGAGCGCAAGCGCATTTCAAATCCCAACGTTATTTCTCCTAACTCAAAAAACGAATTTAGTGATTGGTATTTTTCTCAGTTCACCGATTATACGAAATTGGTTCGAGCCACAGCATACTTTCGACGTTTTTTGAAGTATCTACGAACCCCAGATACGGAGAGAATAAATTCGACACCTCTTCTCACTCAAGAACTCCACGATGCAGAACACCGACTAGTTCGTATGGTACAAAAAGATTATTTTCCCCAAGAATATTGTGCTCTGCAAAAAGGTGATGCAGTACATCGATCATCCAAACTTCGTTGGTACGTTCCGAGACTCGACAAGGATGGAATTATTCGCGTTGGTGGCCGACTGCAAAATTCTGAACAGCCCGAAGATGCGAAACACCCGATGGTCATCCCAGGAAAGCATCCGTTTGCAGAGTTATTAGCTGATTGTTATCATCGCCGTTTATTACATGCCGGTTGTCAGCTGCTGTTGAGCACGATCCGACTTAAATTTTGGCCGCTAGGAGGAAGGGATTTGTGTCGAAAGGTCATCCACAAATGTTTGATTTGTTTCCGAGCAAAACCCAACTTACAGCAGCAATTTATGTCCCAATTACCGAAAACAAGAATAACCATTTCAAAACCATTCACCAACACCGGCGTCGATTATTTTGGGCCAGTTTATATTCGACAAGGCTTTCGCAAGGGTCCCGTGAAGGCGTACGTGGCCGTCTTCGTTTGTTTTGCCACAAAGGCAGTCCACTTGGAACTAGTTTCCGACCAATCCACCCCGAGATTCATTCAGGCACTTCGTCGTTTTATTGCGAGGAGGGGTAAATGTTGCAACATGTATTCCGACAACGGAACGAATTTCGTCGGCGCACGAAATACCATGAAGGAACTCATCAAGATGCTAAAAACCCGAACTCATCACGACGAAATCCAAAACGAATGCATCGAAAACGGCATTAACTGGCACTTCATCCCCCCTGGCTCTCCCCACTTTGGCGGACTCTGGGAAGCCGCTGTCCGATCCGCTAAGAAACACCTCCTCCGTGTGTTAGGTACCTCCTCCGCTTCCCAAGAAGACTACATCACTCTCCTCGCCCAAGTTGAAGCCTGCCTCAATTCGCGCCCGCTGACCCAGCTCACCGATGATCCCACCGACCTAGAACCGCTCACCCCTGGCCACTTCCTCATCGGATCCTCGATGCAAGCACTCCCCGACGAAGAATTGAGCAGCGTTCCTGAAAATCGGCTAAACCAACTTCAGCTCAAGCAGCAGCAACTCGACCGTTTCTGGCGACGGTGGAGCACCGAATACCTGACACAGCTTCAAGCTCGTGTCAAAAATTGGCAGCCTCCTATTGACATCCAGCCCGGCAGACTCGTCATCATGATCGATGAAAACCAACCCTCGATGAACTGGAAAATGGCCCGTATCCATCAACTACACCCTGGCAACGACGGTGTGACGAGAGTCGTTACATTAAAGACGGCTAAAGGCTACACCAAGCGAGCCATCAACAAGATTTGCCTTCTTCCCATCACCACGGATCCTGCAGACGAGCAGAAGACTTCTGAAATGTAGTCATTTCAGGGGGGTCGGGAATGTTTATACAAAAACCCCTCGACCCGTTCATCAAATCTGTCAGCTACTACACCGCACTACACCAGCTCACTAAGGTGAGCTACTACTCAACGGACCCGAAGAGCGAACCCGATGATGGTACACTAGCAGCAGCAGTAGTAGCCGAGAGCACCCGACGATTTTGGCGCGATCACCCGAAGCTGTTGATCCTCGGCCGCGATCGTCCAACCACAGCTCGGCATCGTGAAATTTTGTAGCACCTAAGTTAGAATGTTAAGTTAATAAATAGCTAATCGAAATATCGTTCATTTTAATAAATACGCGTTTTGCTACCAAAATTGTGCCAGTGAGATTCAGTGGACCTTCCGGAATCGGAAAAGGCCAAGTTTACACGAAAATTCCGGAAAAATCAAACCAATTTGGACGGTAGGATCTACCGTATACAACCATAGATCCTATGGTAGGATCTATTCGCCAACATCACATCCCAAGGTACCTTCGACAAAAAGAACCTGGTCGGTTCTCCATCATATTCTTTAATATTATTTCCGGTTTATTTTAGGATTTTTTTTTGTGTCAACAAAAAACAAAAAATCGTTTTTATCGATTGTAACAAAAAATCGTGTAATTTTTCAAAAATACTTTTTTATCCCCTATAGTTTATTCCGTTTGATAGCTTCATTTAACGAAAATCATTTACAAAAGTGATTTTTGTAAACATTCTACCGTTATGGATTAAAACACGCAAAACAAATATGTTTTGAATCTGAAAGAAAGGCTCAAATCCACTGTTAAGTGTATTAAATCGGGTTTTTTTTAAACGAACACAAACACAATCGAACACAAACATCAATGAAACTTGATGTTTCATCGAAGAGATTTCTTTTTTCTTAACTCTAAGCATACATTTTTCGAGGATATGGTGGCTAGCATCTTACAAATGCTAAAACCCCCAACCCACAGAAAGTGTACTTTGTATGCCGTGACCGGGATTCGATCTCATACCCGCTGGCTTAGATGACTTGAAGACTATCCTATACGCCACGGGTTGCGGCACCTAATTTTATGTACAAGGATCTTTTTGCGGTGAAGAAACTATCGGAACTGGATCAAACTCAGCTGGTAGTGCTTCCCGGTTTTGGTGTTTTTTAAATCTCGGTCTACTGGTGGCTACGTTGCACTAACAGTTTGTTTTTTTCTTCCTGGCCGGCTTACTAACGTCCTACAATTCGATGTTGGCCTTTTACGAACTACACTTGAATCCGAAAATCCGATGCGCGAACAAAACAAAAATAAACTGCAATTTTGACACATTATGTTCATTCAGTCATTCATCTGGGAATGAACCCTTGTCACTTTACCCACAACGACTCCGGGAATAAGGTGACAAATCTCACGATGACTCGACTATCGTCACGTCAGAAAAAGGGTAGGCTTAATAGCGGCACGTTATCCAAACAAGCGGGAAAATTGTGCCTATCAGTTGGGGGTGCTCTCAAACCAGCCGAAAAGGAGCGTTCATTGAAAATTTTTGCTCCATCAACAATTTGGACATTCTGAACAGCTCATTACCCACAAAATAGACCTCTCTTCCCAGTAGAGGGCCTTGGATCTAAGTTTAGTATACTGCAATATCAGCCAGAAATTCTCCTGGACCGCTCTGGAAGACACTAACGGTAGTGACCACATCCCAATCGTTGTCTCACTCGAGCATTCCACCCCTCAAATAGTCACAAGACCTCGGTGAAAATACAAAGATGCTGATTGGGTCGGATATCAATCCGAAATCGAGCTAGCTTTGAAAAGTTATACCAACCAAAGAGCCGTCCCATGGAGTGCCCAGGAGTCCAGAACTCCATCAAATTTCGCCGTAAAAAAACTCCGAGCACTACGTCGCCTACCTAACGATCACCCCCAAAAACTTTCGCCCTTGGAGAGTACAAAGCTGCACGATCTGCCGCTGAGGCTGCCATTAAAACCGCAAAAAGAAATAGTTGGAGGGATTTTGTGTAGGAAATCAATCCTCAAACTAAAAAAACTGGAATAAAATCAAACGCCTGAATGGTTCCAATCGCACCAGCCGTTTCCATCTGTTCCTGGGTCAACAAAACTCTAACGAGCCTGCATCGCTCGCTGAATCCTTCTGGACACACTTCTCCTCCGTCTCTTCTACGGACCCAAATCCTAACAACGAAAACGATTTTGGTACTGGTTCAAACATCGATTACAACTTCGATTTCACCTTACAAGAACTCGACATCGCCCTTAGTAAGGTCAAAGGACGTTCCGCTGGTCAAAGCGAGATTGGTTATCCCCTTTTGCAACACCTCACACTGATCGGCAAGATCCTGTTCCTGGAAATACTCAACGATATTTGGGACGGGCGGCGAAATCCCTACGCAGTGGAAAGAAGGCTTAATCATACTAATTCCCAAACCTCATCAAGGCTTTTAGCTCATTAACAGCTACCGTCCTATCACCCTCTTGGACTGTGCAGGAAAGATTCTTTAACGCCTGGTTAAAAGCCGTCTAGACTCCTTTCTCGAGTCCAACAACCTCCTCGACACCGACGACCGCCTCACCACATTTGAAAATCTCGTTGCCATCGATAACAGCCAACACGTGGAGTGCTTATGTTTGGACCTCTCTAAGGCCGTTGACCGGGTATCCAGTCATCAAATTTTTTCCAGGCTAAAACAATGGGGTGTTCTGGGCAGAAGCGGATATTTCATCCGCAGCTTCCCGACTGAACGTAAAGCTGGAGTCTACATTGATGGTAAGCTATCATCCTCCCACACCATAGCAAACGGTGTGCCCCAAGGCTCTGTATTAGCCCCAACGCTGTTTCTTATTGGGATCAATGTTCTGGCCTATGCCGACGACATAACCCTGAAATCCGTGTCTCCTTACTCAGTACTATTCAGAAATCAACTACAAAAAGCCGTGGATAGGGTAGACAACTGGGCACCGTCCATGGGTTTCACCTTCGCTCCAGAAATGTCAAAACTCGTGCACCTTAGTAGCAGGAAGAAGAAGCTGAACAAACTTCCGGCACTGTTAACGGGCAATAAAGTTATTCCCATTGTTCAGTAATCCCGCATTATTGGAGTCTTGGTGGATGATACACTCAAATCCATCAACCATACAAACCAAATTCGGAAATTAGCTTCACCCAAACTCAACATCCTTAAAAAGTTATGTAGCCGCCAGTTCCCGCTCTTCACTGTTCTGATTCCTTCATAGATGGCTGGTGCCTACTATGCTTCACGGACTGGGCCTATTTAGTCGCGGTGGCAACCGCATTAACAAAAAATTGGAGCCAATATACAACCAAGCAGTTCGCATCATCGGCGGTGCCTTCCGGAGCAGTCCAATCGTTTCAATTATGGCAGAAAGTGGACAGATCTTGTTTGACTACGTTATCGCAAAAAACCTTTCCAGCAAAACGATCCGCTGGTTATCCTTCAACCGAAACCATGAAGTACCTATGGTCCAGCGTACCGAAAACTACCTACAAAAGTATCAAACATCTATTTTTGAAATATCAATCCGCCCTGAACCTAGACTTCGCAAATTCAATGCCTTTGTCCCAAAAGTCGATCCCAGCATAGGACACACAAGATTGACCCATGGCTATCTCATGGGTAAAGAGAACCCTCCCATCTGCCCTACTTGCAGCATAACCATCACCATCAAACACATCCTCACAGAATGTCCCATATACCAGCAAGCCTGCCTGGAGTGTGACCTAGCCGACAACCTTCGACAGATCCTGTCGAATGATCTTGAAGAAGAGGGCAAAATCTTCTCATTCCTTCGGAGCAGCATCATCTACAAAGAAATATGAAAGTTCTTGTACCCATTTGTCCCCCAAAAACTCCAGTTTTCCCTTTCGTTCCCCATCCCAAAAAAAACAAAAAAAAACACACACACACTAGCCACGGTAGGAGACGGGATGAATCATCCCACCGGATGAAATACCCCCAGAAAAAAGAAAGCTTGACGTCAAACCAGATGATTCTTTATTAGCAAACAATCTGCAGCGGCAACATTAAACATCTTCCATCTTCTATTGGCAAAAGGGAAGGTAATTTTCTTTGGGAACCACTATCTTTTTTACCAATTCCCATAAACAACATTATATTCGACTAAATTACATAGTTTTACCGACCCTCATTAGCTTCTACACTAGGAATTAAAGAAGCTCAATGTTAGATTTACATAGCTGCACCACTTAATTTATATTCAAATTACTTTCACTAACCATAGGGTAGCAGTCGGTCGGCAATGGCACAAGTTCATGCAGTTTTCATGAACAACATACAGCAAACCTCCCGCGTGTCTTCCGCACCGGTCGATTTCTTCTACAACATTGTAGCATTGCGTCAGTGCAGCAGCAGCAGCAGGTAGTGCCTTGAATTTGAATTGAAACTTGAATTAGGTATAGATACCCACTATCTCAAGTTACTTTTCACACCGCATCTGTCTTTCGTTTTCTATCAGCAGAATCATTTGCATTAGATTGGTAGGCGTTCACTCTGTTGTTTGTTTTTATCTAACTACACAGTTAAACTGCGTTTAGATAACTCGATGACGGGCTAGAGTTTGAGAGCATTATTTTCCCGGAATACGGACCTCTACTCAGGTAGAACCAGTTAGAACAATTCTCTTTGGTACAGTGTATTGCTTTTACCTGATGGAAATTTGATTCATTCTGAAAAAATATAGTTTTTTTGCCTTTCTTACAGAGAGTAGTTATCGGTCGATTTGGAACATCATTAATTGTGAGTCTTGGACATACCATTTTAAGAACCTATCGAATAAGGTCGACGTGTTCTGACGATGTCTGTGTTTTTGTGTGTATCAAAATGACAAAGTTGTCAAAGTTGCAAATTAGCAATTTTATTTTCATTCGGTTCGTAGTCCAGTTCAGCTTTTAGCCGAACCGGATTCATAAATTTGGGGTTGAATCCCCGTTCCATGATAAAATGAATTGGATTGCATCAAGGGTTCGTAACGTTAAACGAAGTTAAATGAGTCAACCATAGGAACTTGATTCTCCCCAACCCCCTGGCAACTTGACAGTTCGGTCGAGTTTCGTGTGTCTGTTTCAAAATCGCAGATGTCGCATGTATGCCGCTTGTTTATACATACTTTTCGAGTCATGCATATGGAAAGGGCACAATATTAAATGTGGTGCGAATCAGCCAAATTCATAACTTTCGAATGAATAAAAAAAAGTTTTAACCGAAATGGTTAAACTTATTCAATATTCGACCGATTTATTTATTGTGTAGGAACAGTTTTTCTATAAAATGGCAAAAGTTCTGCTGTAATGTGATTGTTTTGTCATGTTAAAATGTTCATATACATCGCAGTTTATGGCAATCACTTAATGATTGATGCGGTAATGTTGTATTTTACATTTATTGTGCTTGAGTATCTTCAACAGTTTCGGTGGAAGGTAAACTTGTCCCAAAAAACTGCCGGATCAGTGATTTATTTAAAGCAGTCCCAGAACTTTTATACCTTATACACACAAATTAACGCTCTACTCGTTTTCTTGGACTAAACTTTTGAAAACAGATTCACTTCACATAAATCATAGCAAAAAGTTCCAAATTCAAAACTTTTTTTCAGGAATTGAATCAGTTACAGAAACAATGTATCAATATGGGTCCTTCCGACATGTGAAGTAGCTCGATTTTCGATTTGACAGAACCAGAGAACCAGAAAAAACTGGCACACGCGATTTGTATGGGAAACGTCAAGTTGCCAGGGGGTTGATTCTCCCATCGTATGCTATAATAGCGATTGTAAGTCTCATCCTTTGCCCAATGCTATAATCGTAGCTACAGATTGCTCTCAAATTGAAACAATACCAGACAAATGCTCTCAAGGCTATAGCTTTTTAGGTCCCTTTTCTCTTCCTCTCTTCACACCTTACGTTGCGCGATGCAAGCCTTTCGTTCGCTTTGAAAAACCTGTGTAATTGTTCAATTTTTCAATCCGAGCTGTCACTTGCTAAAGCCAAAGAAAAATAATAACCAAACAATAACAACACCAAGTGCTCTATAGCAGAGTTAAGAGCATTTTGGAAGCTTATAAAAACAAGCATGTCATTAAAGAGAATTAGCTTCTCGTGTTTTTTTTATATAATTATTGGGCGAAATTCCGTTATGAGAACCAACCGACGGAAAAGATTTAATTTTTTCAAAAATTCACGAACTCAACGGCTTCACCGAAAGCTCCAAGGCAGCAGGGCTCACGGAAAGACCAAGTCGGTGGAAATCAACACAGGGAATCCTTCCAATATCGTGGTAGCTGGGCAACGGCTTGAGAAAGTGGAGTGCTTCCAGTATCTTGGTAGCCAGATAAAGCCTGATGATGGTATTAGGAAAGACATCGAACCTGGATCAGAAAAGCCTGATTTGCGATTTCGAGTCTTCGGAACATCTAGCGGTCACGCCAGATCTTTTTACGAACGAAAACCCGAATCTTCAGCTTAAACGTCAAATCCGTATTGTTGTACGGTGGGAAAGCTGGTGCACATATGCGGTAACGACGCAAAAACTACAAGTATTTGTAAACCGCTGCCTGTGGAATATCATCCGCGCTTGGTGGCCAGGCAACTAGATCTCAAATGACGAACTACATCGCTGGTGTCATCAAAGGGCGCTAAATATCGAGATTCGGGCAAGTGAAGATGAGATGAATTGGGCACACGCTGCGGAAAGATGAGAACGAAATTTGCAGAGAGGCGTTTGAATGGAGTCCAGAAGGACATCGAAGAAGAGGCAGACTCAGAAACTCGTGACGTTGAAGCCTAGCCGCCGAAATACGAACTGTTGACGAGAGTGTTGACTGGGACCAAGTGAAGACGCTCGCTCCGGATCCTCAACAATGGAAGTCTTTTACCACGGCCCTATGCACCTAAGGATCGACGTGGGAACATTAGGTAAGTAAGTAAGTCTTACAGACATTCATTCATCTAAAGCTTATCATTTTGATGACAGAACGAAGACTCAGATAAGGGCTTGTGATATTTAAAAGCTTTCAAAAGATATGTTCCTTTTTCAGATTCAAGTTTATTCGGTTCAACCGTTCATATCATCTTTATACCATCGCTCTCTAAACATACCGACTAGCATTTGCTTTTCGTTAACAGTTTTCTTTTGCGTTTATCTAAACTAAATCGAAGCTACTATAGACTTTCCCAAACGAGCAAGCTCAAAACGAAAGTGAGTTGAGCACACATAATCCTTCCCAACCCAATTCAGTGGCAACCAAACTCAGAGGGATCTGATCTGCTCATCTGCTAAACTGTACCTGCTGATGTGGTTGAAGTTCAACCGTTGAACAATCTAGTTTAAGCCTACAGTTTAGTACTTAAACCCTCTCTTAAAGCACATCTCTAACATTGTTTATCCTAACAACAACAATTGGAACTAAACATCGAGAATACCTAAATATACCTATACCTACTTGTTCTAGGGTTCTAGTTTTTGTTGGTCAATCAACGTGCGAAACGTTACTTACGGGTCACCGAGAATCGAACCAGTGAACCAAAAACGAAACAAACGACAAAAAACGATAAAAACAAACGACACAACTTGGGAAACCTTCCTTCAACCCTCGCCTTATGTTCAAAAAGTTCTAATACTGGTTTTACATTTGGGAACGATCGAGAGAGATTGTGTTTCAATAACATTTTCGATTTTTTGTGTGTACATCGTCTTGATTGTGAAATTGAATTAAATCTTCTATCTAGTTTGTGTTGGTAGAGGCTATCGTTACAGCGTTTTTGGTTTATTGGATTTTTTTGCTTTGTAATTCAGTGACTAGTGAGTTGAACTTTTGGGTTGGAGATACAATTTGTGATTTCAAGTGTATTTACATCTACGCTCCCTTACCTTCTTCTTGAAGAAAGATCCAAGTTTTTCAAGATATAGATTTTGTTTCTAGATTCTTTTTTTCAATAATCGCTTGCCATGCAGCTGTGATATAGTTTGCTGTTTTTCTCGTGCGGTCAATAAATGATTATTTTTTTTTTAATTTAAAGCGGTCCTGATTCGCTGTTTAAAGTTGATTATGTTGATTCATAGACCAAAAGCTCTTCTATTTACAGTGGGATGTCGATTTGGAATCAGTTCCTGATTGAAATGGTGCATCTTTATCGTTAACCAAAGGATCATCCAAAAACTTTTCAATAAAAATCTTTTTTAACAAAACATTCACATTTAGAACTTAAAACATGAAAAAACGAGCATAATTTTCGAGATTATTAAATCCACGAGGTATTCGGACTAAAAACTTTAGTGCAAAAAATTGTCGTTTTTTAATAGATTTGATCCCTCCTTATTCAAGAACATGACAGTTTTTCACCCCTAAAGAGGATTTAATTTTATATATTTTATAAATTTATAATACAGAGGCTGATAGTAGTTGATAAACCTTTATAGAATTCTAGTTCATATCTTGAATTCGGTTTGAGAGTTTGGAATAGAAGCTAAGAATTCTTCCTTTCGATAATCGACTTTTAAATAAAAGTTCAAAATTCGATTCGAATTCGAGCTCAAAAATCGTGTTCAGTATTTGAACTCAGTTTGCAAAGTCAGAATTCTATTTTTGTGTTCGAGATTAGAATTTAAAATCTCGATAAACAGGGACGACTGTTTTAAATAGTTGATTTTTGAGTGAAGTTAAAACGACTTTCAATCTCGGATTTATAAAGTAAAAACAACTGTTTTCGTACTCCGACGTTTCGTTCCTTATGGTGTCTTCTTCAGGGGCGAAAAAGTGTCGTTTGATTGTAAGGGTTTACTCAGCATATCTCAAGATCACGAGAATACTCTTTCGCGCCTGAGAAGACCCAATGAGGATCAAAACGTTTGAGTAAAAAAACAGTTGTTTTACTTCATTCGTCAGAGAACTTGGAATTCAAGTTTGGATTCGAGTTTAAAATTGGAGTTCTAAATTCTTTTTATTCAGAAATAGTTTTAAAATTTGAGTTCAAAATTCAAAAGGTCACTAATTCTTCAGAACACTAACAATCGGAATTCGAGTTCGGATTCGAGTTTAGAATTGAAGTTCTAAATACCTTTATTGAGAAATGGATTTTGAAATTCGAGCTCGAAAATCAAGTTCGAAATTCGAAATCAGTTTACAAAGTCAGAATTCTATTTAAGTGCTCGAGATCAGAACTCGAGTTCAGATTGTGAGTAAGATTTTATGTTCAGAAATCGATAACGGTACTCGTGTTCGAAATTCGAGTTCTTGAGTTAAAACTTGATTTCGAATTACTAGCTCTTAGTTTGTGTGCAGAATTCTTTCTTCAGCAGAAAGTTCGAATTTGGAATCCTGGATCTTATTAAAAGTTTGGAATTTTAGTTTAAAATTTAAATTCAAACTCTCAGCACTGACCATATCTACTGGAAACTCGATTTCGTTTGTTGGATATTCTTCCAGAGGAATCCAGGATAGGATTCCAGAGTGCGCATCAATCGATTTGAAGACTTGCAATTCCAGTAAGAAAGTCCCACCCAGCTTTTAAGGAAAAATAGGCAATTTCAATGATAAAATCGGGCTAAAAAGATACATTTTTCCTACAGGGCATTTTTTTATAAAATTTTGCGGGTTCGCAACACCGACGATAGGTGGCAAAATTAGCCAGAAAATGATCGGTTTTTTATTCTAAGTGTCATGTCAGTGTGATCAGAGATCTTAGTTCAGAATTTCAACTCAGAGTTCGAGTTCCGATTCGAGTTCAGCATTGCAGTTGGAATGCTAGTTCATAATTCTAGTTTTGATTCTCTTTCATTACTTTTCAAGTTAAGATTTAAGGTTGATTTCGAGGAAAGTATACTTGAGTCGGAAACTAGGATTAAACATAAATTTTCAATCAAAATTAAGATTTTTGTATACGCCTTTGAACTTAGATTAACGATTTTTCTTTTCAAAATCCCCGCTTAATTTTTCCTCAACATATTCTGCCGCTGCTGGTACATCATCTGAGCCGTCGATGGAGGCGATTGATTGGGCGGCGAGGCGGCCGAAGTTTGACGTTTGAGCTGCCGGAAGTGGCCACCACCGGTCGGGGAGCTGGACGGGATCTGAACCGAGCCGGACCGCTGACCGAGACCGATTCGTGGGGGAATGGCCGGCGGAGGACCGCGATTGGGGAGTGACGATTGCTGTGGAAGCCGGCTTCCGCTAGTGGCCGTCGCCGATGGCAGCACCGGTGCCTTCATTTTGGGCGGCTCCGATGAATTCGAGGTTGAAGTTGATGAGGAGGTGGAGTTGGATGCTGATCCGTTTGAAGAAGTTGGTCTCGCTGGAAGCGTCGGAGGTTGTTTGGGCTGAGGCGCCACAGATGGCGTTATTGGTGCTGTTGTCGTTGCCACAGGAATTTCCGCGACTGCGGGCTGTTGCTGTTGTTGTTGTTGTTGTTGTTGTTGAGGCTGCTGCGAACGCTGCGTTGGTTGCTGAATGGCCGTCGGATGGGTCTGCTGAGGAACTGGTTTGCTGATGATGGTTTGAAGTTTCGGGGAGACCTGCTGCGGCAGGTGAGTTTGTTGTATTTTGTGATTGTTTTGGGTTGGGGGTTGCACAAGCTGGGTACTGATCTTGGCCGAGGGAGGCGCCTGATGAGCCACTTGCTGTTGTTGTTGCTGCTGCTGTTGCGGCATCGCGGCACTTGTCGTCGTTAGTGTTTGCACCTGAGAGTTCAATCCAGTCGAACCGGCTATCGAAATCGCCGGGTACTTTTTCTGCCATTCTTGCCCGGCGGCTACGTACGAAAAGACACACAATACCGAGTAGCAAATGTCATCGGCCTTCAAAGAATGAGGGAATGGAAAAAAATCAAATCAATTTCCGTCTACTGAGACAGGTCCGAGTACTTCCATGAGCATGGGGATGGGTATTTTGTTTTCTAATCTAGTGATCGTCTTTTTGTTACATCGGCTAGAGTCAATCAGATCTAGTTGTAGTAGGCCATGGGCAGCATGCTCATCTAACTATCGGATTTTCCTAATAACAAACAAAACGAAACGCATAACAAAATACTTCTACTTGGGTTTAACAGTTCCAAAAAAAATAACATCTTTTAAAGGAATCGCCAAAAGTTAGGCAAACTAAAAAAAAGACAAAATCAAAACTTAAGAAAACAGAGACAGTTCAAACTTACTTTCAGCGGAGCGGGTGGGAGACAGTAATAGGGGAGATATCACACTCACACACAGACACTCGCACACTAAGCATGCAGCAGAGTTAGTGGCAGTACTAGAGCTGTAGAAGTAGTAGTAGTAGAGATACGTTTTCATCCGAACATAATGCACGGGTGCTTTCAGCAAGGCAGGCCTCCTCCGGTCGTTCGTCCTGTGCTCGCTTTCCCGAAGCCATAACGAGACCGTAACACAACACGCAACAGCGACATCTCTATTCTACCGGATAGATACGTTAGCACACAGATAGGTTTGCGACCGTGAAGGCGAGGCACTTTCATTACTGGTGGCGGTGGTGCTGCAGGGAAAGCGAGCGACGTTGCTTAGGCATCCGCAGCGGATCCCTGCCGTTCCCGGAGCATCTGCTTCGCGTGGCACACCGAGAAGATTCTGTGCAGACAAAGGGCGGCTTCGTTTGCCTTTGTTTGTTTTATGGTTATTAGATATTGGTTCGTTTTCGGTTTAGTTTTTTTTTCGATTTGTACACAACACAAGATGAGGGGCAAGTAGTAGGTTCAAAGGCATTAGACAGTTTTGTACCAGTTTTGTTTTTGTTTTGTTTTTTTTTTTTTGGGTGACGAAACATTCGGAAGTTGCAGTGGGTTCTAGTTCAAAAGCCGACGAGTTTGTGCGAGAGACGAACGTTGGGGGACATTGGAACAGTTAAAAATTGTAATTTGTCAGCAAATCAAAATGAAACAAAAAGCAGCATAAAAGCACTCTATCGTGAGCTTATCATGCGATCAAGCTGAAAAAGTCGCTGTAGGAAGCGTGTTTGTTCATTTATAACCTTAGCGCATTGCATAGTTTACAACAGCGCTTCTGGTAGTCAGATTTGGAACCTTTTGACAGTTTTTTGCGACGGATTCTTAAAACATCAGCGTGGGCATGCACAACTGATGGAAAAGCCAAGGCATTAAATGGTATTGGAGGCTTTCAAGGTTTATCTAGGAGGTCGCCGAAAGGTTCATCTCAGTATAGTCTAAACTTTCATACCATTGAAAGTGTTTATGAGTAGCTTGACGATAACAATTTTACTAAAATTAGTGTCGTGAGCTCGCTAGTACAAGCTTCTTGTGTTAGTATCGCTTAAAATTAGTTTAGCTCCGATTTACACTTGCGATCGGTCAAGTGAAGGGCTTTGACTTGCAGGTAACGAAAATAAGTGTCGCGAGTTCGCTAGTACAAGCTACTAGTATTGTAAAATCTTCTAGTGTTGGTACCGCTTGAAGTTAGTTTAGCATCGATTTCAACTTGCGACCCCTCTAGTGGAAGGGTTTGGCTTGTAGGTGATGAAAATTAGTGTCGCGAGCTCTCTAGTACAAGCTTCTAGTTTTAGTACCGGCAGTAATAAGTTGAGCTCCCGACCTCTTTAGTGAAAGGGTTTGACTTGTAGGTGATGAAAATTAGTGTCGCGAGGTAGCTAGTACAAGCTTATAGTGTTGGTACAAAGAAAAAAAAATTAGCTACGATTTCATCTTGCGACCCCTCTAGTGAAAGGCTTTGACTTGTAGGTGACGAAAATTAGTGTTGCGAGCTCGCTAGTACGAGCTTCTAGTGTTAGTACCGGTAGAAATTAGTTTAGCTCCGATATCAACTTGCAACCCCTCTAGTGAAAGAGTTTGACTTGTTGGTGACGAAAATTAGTGTCGCGTGGTAGCTAGTACAAGCTTATAGTGTGAGTACCGCGAGAAATTTGTTTAGCTCCGATTTCAACTTCCTCTAGTGGAAGGGTTTGACTTGTAGGTGACGAAAATTAGTGTCACGAGCTCGCTAGTACAAGCTACTAGAGTTGGTACCGCGAGAAATTAGTTAAGCTTCAATTTCAACTGTCGACCCTTCTAGTGAAAAGGTTTGACTTCCATTTTATTATATTATTATTAAGGGTTTGACTTGTTGATGATGAGAATAAGTTCCGCGAGTTCATTAGTACAAGCTACTAGTACTTATACCGTGAGAAATTAGTTAAGCTCTGATTTAAATTGGCGACCCCCCTAGTGGAAGGGTTTGGCTTGTAGGTGTCGAAAATTATTGTCGCGATTTCGCTAGTTCAAGCTTCTAGTGTTAGTACCAATAGAAATTAGTTCAGCTCCGATTTCAACTTGCGATCGGTCAAGTGAAAGGGTTTGACTTGTTTGTGACGAAAATAAGTGTCGCAAGATCGCTAGTACAAGCTTCTAGTATTAATACCGGTAGAAATTAGTTAAGCTCCGAATTAAACTTGAGACCCCTCTAGTGAAAGGCTTTGACTTGTGGGTGTCGAAAATTATTGTCGCGAGTTCGCTAGCATAAGCTTCTAGTGTTGGTACCTCGAGAAATTTGTTTAGCTCCGATTTCAACTTGCGACCTCTCTAGTGAAACAAATCAAACTCCAGCAATTTTCAGCTAATTGATCAATGAAGCTCACCTTTTTCTCTACCAATTTGAAAAATAAATGTTTTTACCAACAAACCAATTTACACATTCAATACCGAAAAAACAAAATCATGCCTAACTGCAAACAGTGAGTAAATGGTTTGGGAATTCACAAAAACAATTGGGTGTGGTAGGAGAAAAGAAAAAAAACACAAATATTGGAGAGATAATTACCAATGCAGATTTGAACTTTCGCTGAATCAGCTGTCGCGTTTTGGGATCTGGAAGAAAGATGAACGTGTGTAATACAGTTTTCATGTGAAACAGAAGTAAAAAGAATGCGAAACTTTCAAAAATCGAATGTTAAGATTATTTAAAGCGTGGAAAACCGCAATACTCACTGTACTCCTCCAGGATGAAGACGCCACCCTTCTGGGTGAAACATTTCCTGATATGCTCCAGCCGAATGAAAAACTGTTATTTCGATTGGGAGTGGTTTTGGTTTACATGTATGGATTGTGAGTTGAGACGCCGGAAAATAGAATAAATACGATTTTAAATTTCATGTAATGGTAAGCTACATCTTTTATATTCTCTCTTCGAGAAGTAATTGTGAGTTGATTTCTTGAGTGTGGGTGTTTTTTTCATTTTTCTATTCGAGTGATCGTGTTGGGTGTTAAGGGTGTTTTCGTTTTTACATCCTTTAAGTACAAATATGTTTTATATTTATATTTTTTACAAATTAAAGAACAGAAAATATTAAGTTCTAACTGTTTTGACATTTTTCTAGAAAAAGCTCCACACAACATTCCATCCGTATATTTAGCAAGTCGATGTCACGTTTTTGAAAGCGGCAAACAAGCATTGATCCGGGTAAAAAAATGTAAATTTTATCAACTGTCAAGAAAATCTCCATCAGGACTTTAGCACAGAGACTATAAGTCTTTTAGAGAAAACTTAAAGATCGTCGGCTTATGGATAGTAGGGCGGCAGCCCTACTGTCGAATTTCGCGAACAGACTCAAAAAACAGACCTGTGCAAAATTTCAGCTCAATCAGACTTTATGTATGGGCGCCTCAAAGCGCATAGAGTTTCGGTTTTTTTTACCCTAAAAAGTCATCAAAGGGAGAACCAAAAGAAAACGGACAAATCGAAATTTGAATTTTGATGCCAAATGACTAAGAAATGCATGAAATGTCTTGACTCGGTGTTATCTAAAAAAAAATTTTGCCTGAAACTGACTTTCTGGGACTGTTTTCCCAGTCCCAGAAAGTCGATTTTAGCCAATATTTTTTTTGTCGACATAACATCAGAGCTCGATGTTTCATGCATTTCTATGTCGTTTGGCATCAAAATTAAATTTTTTCCGATTTCCTTTGATCCTCCCCTTACGTGATTTTTAAAGTATTATGTCGATTTTTGACAATATTTTTTTTTCGAGATAACATAAGATTTCGAGGTTTTATTCATTTTTAAGTCATTTTGCATCGAAATTAAAATTTCGATTTTTCCGGTTTCCTTTGTCCCCCCACTTGGTGATTTTTGAGGGTAAAAAAACGACACTTTGAGCGCTTTGAGGCACCCCTAAATTAAGTCCGATAGAGCTCAAATTTTGAACAGGTCAGGTTTTTGGGACAATCTACAAAATGCAGGTACATATATAGGCGATTTTCAAAATTCGATCATGAAATTGTCCTCACACATCTATTAAAGTTCTAATAAACAGCTATCATAAGTAATAAAGGCATGTTCAAATAGTCAAATAACACTTCCATCGAGGTTGTAGAAACTGATCGCGGTTACAGATCTTGGCTTAGAACTGGATACAGCCTTAATTTTTTTTTTTCGGTTTTAGCATTCATAGCAAACTGGCCACCACTTCTCGAAATTTTTTTATTTTGAGTATAAAGATATAGATGAGTGTTTTGATGGAAAATATCGTTTCATTTAGGTTTCTTAAATAAATGTGTGCTGATCCAGTTTTCAACTGCTACTTGTCAAGACAAGAGACGTCGGGCATTAACAGAGTTCGCTCGCAGTTTGTAACATTTTTTTCAATTCAGGGACATGAGATATAAAAATCAGGATATACCCAGATAACCAGAAATCGTAAAGCAGTGTTCATTTTCGATTGTATATGCATCCAGTTTAAATTGGAATTGTATAAACATCATGTTGTAGCTAAACCAAGTTATATTTTATCATTTATGGTTTGTATAATTCATTACATACGATAACATTTTGTTAATCTTATAGAAAGATCAATAAAGTTGTTTTGAATCGCAGTAGAATTGTGTAAAGCTCAATATTTAATCCCACTGTACAATTAAGCAATCTTTCATGCTTGCGATCTATGATGACATATTATTTCCATGCAAGGTTGTACAGTAATTGTGAGAAAATCGTATAGTGTAATTTAAACAATCTATTCATACATGTCATTCAAAGTCGCTTATTGAGATTAACTTAATCGGTAAATAATTGATAATAATGCAATTCCTATACTTAGTAATATCGTAATTATCTTATGACAACAATTGCAAAAATTGGAAATCCTTGACAAATTTTGTTTCAAACATGAAGGCAGTGTTAATTAATCATGTTGTAGCTAAACCAAGTTATATTTTATCGTTTATGGTTTGTATAGTTCATTATATACGGTAATATTTTGTTAATCGTATAGAAAGATCACTAAAGTTGTTTTGAATTGCAGTAGAATTGTGTAAAGCTCAATATTATATCCCACTGTACAATTACGCAATCTTTCATGCTTGCGATCTATGATGACATATTATTTCCATGAAAGGTCGTACAGTTATTGTAAGATCATCGTATAGTGGAATTTAAACAATCTGTAGATCAAATTGTCAAATCGTACTGTCTGTGTCAAATTGTTTAACAGTACAGTAAATAGCTAGCTAAGATCGCACAGCGCTGAATACAATTATTGATTGTTATAGAATCGTCTATGCGATAGATCAAAGTTGTTGTTCAAAAAACGGCATCTATAAATAGATTTGAAGTCCGAAATGATGCAGTCAGTGGTATTTTATACGATCAACTGATTTTTAAACAGAACTCTCAACTGTACATGAACAAATTTGCTTGTTTGTATCAACATGAAATGGCGCCGAGGAAGTATCGAAAGACAGGGATCGGAACGTTGTGAGTTCGAGACTGAGGAAAAAGAGACACATAAAGTTGTATTAAGTTCAATTTTTTTTTCGCAGTAAACATTAAATTCTATTGTATTAATGTTCAAGGCGATTCATAGTAAAATCGTAATAAGGGAAAAATATAATTGCTTTGGGATACAGTAACAATAAATTGTATTACATGGCGAAGAAAGTTGTACAAACCTCAGGCTATCTGCAAAAGGAAATTCTAATCAAATTGTAGGGCAGGCAATAGAAAGTTTTAAGTTGTACAATTCTAAGATTTTATGCGAAGCAAAGTTGCTATCAAATTGTTGAAAACGCAATACAAAGTTTTATCTTTTCAAGGTGGGCAGAATTTGGTCCGTATATTGCCTCCACTTTGGTACGTACAGGCTCATATAGAATATTCTATACAACTTTTTCAGATTGTACAAAAGTGTGTATATCTCAGAAACAACTGAAATATACAGACCAAAATGTTCACTGGGTATGGTTTAACGGAATCGTCGATCGAAGTGAGGACTTATTTTTTCTTGGATGACAATCAACATTTTGATTTCCACCAATGTCTTCAATTCATTTTCCGTCATATTCTCAAAAATCAGTAAAAATCATATTTTCCAAAAATCAGGGAAAACGTAGTCTTATCAGGTTCTCATGTAGGGCCTCCAAAAATCGGGCTCATTATTTGCAAATTGGCAGCCCTGTTCAAGCGTCCCCTCAGAAATCAACAGAGCATGCAAAACAATGAGAATTGAGTCACCTAACTAAGAATAAATCAGTTATAATTTCGTTGAGTCTACACTCGAAGAACGATGAATTTTCATTCACCTTTTCCCACCGAGATATAGGCAGGCAATGATTAAATACGAATGCGTGCATTTATCCGCGCTTTTAATCGAAGCAGTCTACTTCTGAGCAGAGATGCCAATGTGCCTGATTTTTCAGGATTTGCCTGATTTTTCGAGGCTCAGCCTGACAAGCATTTGAAGTTAAAAAGTGAAAATGTGGCTAAATCAAAGCAATCGAAAGATTCCCTTGAATTTTTATTTAAAAAAAGGGAATGAAATGGAATCGTCCCATTACTTTGATTTAGTAGGAGTATTCAACCAAGTAGGGTTACAACACATATTAGAGTAAAAATGCGGAGTGATGAGCAAAAAAAGTTACACCTTGAGCGAAATTTCCGTTTCTTTCACGTAGCCTGATTTACCCTGATTTTTGTTTCACCGGTTCCCTGATTTTTGAAAAAAAAAATGTTGGCAACCCTGCTTCTGAGGTAAACACGCGTACCGAAGAGAAACATACAAACACGATTCGGATCATGTTTGTGTCTGTCCCTGGGCGTGGCCAGAACTACAGATTTCTCCGTAGATCTACGGATTTTGAGCACTTCCACGGGTCTTCAGAAAGATGCTCGAAATCTACGGATTTTCAGCATTTCCTACGGATTTTCTACGGATTATTGAAAAAATTGTGGGGATTTAATGGATAAACGAAAACTCTAACTTACGACTCGTGTATGGTGTGTTTTTCTCTGTCGATAAGATGATGCAAAATTGTCAGAACATTCCAGAAGTATTGTACCGATTCCACTGGCGATTTGAGTTACCTCTCTGTCGATTAATGTTAACTGGGAAGTTTTCAAGAAGAGAGGTTTGTGTGTTTAATCCCGAGTCTCTATGAGGAGAGGTTTTAAGCAGCCAAAAGGCACATTCTTACTTTAAGATGGAACTCAGGAGTTCACATTTGGTTGAATCAATATTTAACGGGAGTCTCAGGTACTCAAATTACTTTCAACTAGTCAAGAACTAACTGTGTCACATGTGGAACGAGAAACGATATGATTCACTTACTTTTAATTGTTTAAAATACGATAGTTTAAGACCAAAACATTAGATAGATCCTTATCCTTGCACAAGTCTGAAGAACGATGATCAAACTGCAGAAAAAATGATTGAATTCTTAAAAGAATCTAAAATGATAGATTTACTGTAAATTAGCCTTAAGTATGCTGGGGATGAATGACACCAGTTTCAAAATGCCGTAAATAAATCAATCTTTAATAATCATAATAATAGTCAAGCACTTGCATCGCCTTTTGAAATGCAAAAATATTGATAAAGGAAATTCTAAGCGCTTTTATTGCAACTTCTTTCAAGAAGGTCGGTTTCGTTCGCTAAACACTTTCTAACAATCCGTTCAAGATACTTCTAGGTGTTTTAAAGAACGTCAGAGAGCGTCACACGTCTTCGGCGCCTCCCGGGAAATACACCCGTCACCCGAATATGGGTAACATGGCGACGAACGTGTCAGACGACCGAAGGCGAACAATAAACGCATTTACTATTGTTATTGTTGCTCCTACCAGCAAGCCCGTTTTCAGTTTGTTATTGCAAGCGGTGCTCCCTACCAGCAGCCGAACTGGAAAGTTTTTTTTTGCTTCCAAGGTCATTTCTTACTTCTTCATTCGAAGTGTGAAGAGCTCGTCAGTTACAAGCCGGAGAAATATTCACTATAGTCGTGCTTTTTCCGCCATGTGATTAGTGAGGTTCCGTCAATTGAGTACGGAGCTGTAATGTTAAGGGAAAATAGCTAGTCCAGTCAAGCGTGGCGGGCGAATTCTCTCAACTCTGGATGGGACTCCAGGTCAGAGGCTTCAGGTGGACTTCAGGGAGTAGAGGTCCCAATGCACCCAATAACCCAGAGTGGAAAACTAGGGTGACGCGGTGTGGTTTGTATTGATAACGGTGAGTGCACTAAATTCCAAGAAGTGCACTAAGTTTACAATTTCAAAGTGGTTGAATATGAGATTTGTACTTGTACACCAATTTTCTGCGGGGCTTAAGGCTACTAAGGTGTGCAAATTTGGTTCGTATTCTACTGGCAGACTTAAACTTTTCTCTGGAATAGAACGTCTCACACGCCAAACACAAGGAACACTATTCATCTCAACTCATATAATTCTTCAAGTGAACCCTTCTGAACGATATTCAAGTTGGTCATCTCGATCCAACAGCAGAGGTCTATTTATTTTTGTCCTGCACATCTCGCTCTATAGACTTTCTATTCCAGACTGAACGACACAAAGGTTACCTGATCCAACTTTGATGTAGGTATTGAATATTCAGCTCTAGAATAATTTCAATTGTTATCCTCCCGATCCAAATTACCTGAAGGATTTTCATACCAACAAGGTATTATACACTAGGCATTCCGCTCTATACAGAATTTAATGGTCCTCTCGATCCAATTGACATACATACTTTGATTTAATTCTTAATCAATTCGATAGTTTTCCAAATCAGCCTTATGAACTGGAATATTCAACTGTTGATTTAGAACCAATGATTTTCACACCTGAATTTTTTTCTGCAGGACATCCTGCTGCAGAAAAAATCAACAAAACGCTTTATTAAGGTAACCATCAGAAACTTTATAACGATCGCCATCCCGTTTCCAACGTAAATTCATAAAATCAGTTAGTGATGGATTTTAGATCATTTAATATCTACTCCGATTTCTCAAAAGTTGTGAGTTAAGCGCCAGTAGTAATTAAAAAAAATTAGAAATTTTGTTTTAGCGAAGAAAGTAAATGTTCTTGAAAATTTTTAGCATTGTATCACAGAGTGGATTAAGGGCCATTTTTGAATTTCTCAAACCCTGGGGTCTAAAAGGCTTTGTTTCGGTTCAAAACTCATCCAAGATTTTTTGTAGAATTTTTAAGTAACGTTTACATGAGTAAATTTAAACTTTAAGGTTTTTATGGGAAAATAGAATATTTTGTACCATAATTTATGTTTCTTCTGTGAATCCGAGTATGTTCATGGTTTTTGGGTCAATTTATAAATTCTTTATGTAAAAGAAATTCGCCGCTGAACAACTTTGTCGAAAACAATAACTTCGTATCTTATTATGCTAAAAATTGTTTTGCTGTCAGGATTATGGCTTTTGGCATTGAAGATAATAAATTTAATTGATATCACTGCTAGTGCCTCACGAAGCATTACATGAAACGTAGTCATGACACATCTCGCTAGGCACTTTTTTTTTTTTCCTTGTAGGGGAGAGCCCACTGCGACCAGTAGTTGATCTATTGTGGTAATTACCCCGCGTTACTGTATGCTATCAGGCTCACCTGCACTATGGGTTAAAGTGACAGTTGATTGCTGACTAAGCATTTTATCCCAATCGGGTATGATATCAAAGATGTATGATATAACCTTCTTAGGGCTGATATGCCACCATATGTCTTGTGCGCTTATTAACTTTGCCCCAAGAGCACGCTCTCTCCTATTAAGGAGGGCGCAGCAGTTGCATAGAAGATGTTCTGCAGTTTCTCTTTCGAACCCGCAGAACCGACAGTCGTCGTTTTGAATAATGTTTATCCGTTTGAGATGTTGTTTTGTTGGACAATGTCCGGTCAAGAGACCTGTGTAAGTACTTAACTCGTGCTTACTTAAGTTCAACATGTTTTTGGAGAGTCGTGCGCTTGGTTCAATGGATCTTTTCGCCTGAGCTGCTCCCTCTGCTGTTCTCCAGTTGGAGACAATAGTGGTGCTTTCCCAGTTCTTGAGTTCCATATTCAAGGCACTCCTCGATACTCCGCAGAAGGGTTCTGGTCCAATTAACAGGCCCTGAGATCCTTCCCTAGCTAGCTGGTCTGCTTCTTCGTTCCCTAGGATACCGCAGTGGCCTGGAACCCAGAATAAAAATACTCTGTTCCGTATGGCCAGGTTTCTTAGTGCAACAATACACTCCCATACTAGCTTGGAGTAACATGTGAACGTACTTAGTGCTCGGAGAGCGGCCTGGCTGTCAGAGAATATATAGATTCTTGTGTACCTGTATCCTCTTTTCAAACAGGCTAAAGTGCATTCTAGAATTGCTTGAACTTCTGCTTGGAATACTGTTGGCCAGTTTCCCATAGGAATTGAGATCCTGAGTCTAGGTCCGAACACCCCTGCCCCAGTTCTGTTATCCATTTTTGACCCATCAGTAAAGAATTTAATCGATCCGGGAGGAACCTTAGGACCACCTGACTCCCACACGTCCCTATCGTTGATAGTTACATTGTATGGTATGTCTAGGTTGAAAACGGGCTCCATCCAGTCATCATTCCTTACAATAAGTGAGTTTATTTTAAATTTATTCAGGATTTTTAGATGTCCTGTAAGATCCCCCTCATAGAGAGTTTTGATTTTTGAGAGTCTCAAGGCACTACGTTCTGCCTCTAACTCAATAAATTGATGTAGTGGCAGAATATTTAGTAGTGCATTCAGAGCCTCGCTTGATGTGGTTCGCATAGCGCCAGTTATAGATAGCGTTGCTATTCTTTGAAGCTTCGCTAATTTCTTCCGGGCCGTAGCTTGCACAGTTTTGGTCCACCATACTAAGGAGGCATAGGAGATTTTGGGTCTTATTATAGCTGTAAATATCCAATGGATGATTTTCGGCCTTAGTCCCCATTTTTTCCCTACTCCTTTGAGGCAAACCCATAGAGCTGTTGTAGCCTTGGCTATTACATGCTCTAACTGTGGGTTAGATGATAGTTTTGAGTCTAGTATGATTCCTAGATATTTCACCTGCGATTCGAAGTTTAGCACTTCCCCATCTAGTGTTAGAGGTTTTAATGCAATTTTTCGTCTCATAGTGAATGCTATCACAGTAGTTTTGGAAGGGTTAATGTTCAGTCCCTCTTCCCTGCACCAGAATAGTGCGTAATTAAGTGCAGATTGCATTCTGTTTGACAACACATTCTCATATTTTCCCCGAACTATTATTACTACGTCGTCTGCAAAGCCAATAACTTCGAAACCCATAGATACAAGTTTGTTTAGGAGGTCGTCCACGATCAATGACCACAACAACGGTGATAGAACCCCACCTTGGGGACATCCCTTAGTTGGAGTGGCACTGATCGTGAGTCCTCCCAAACTTGCATAAATGGTTCTATCTATCAGCATGGTACTAGTCCAGTTAACAATTGCCATGTGGCACCCTCGTCTTTTCATAGCTGATTCGATTGAGTAATGAGATGCGTTGTCGAATGCCCCTTCAATGTCTAGAAAAGAAGCAAGTGCTATTTCTTTTGCCTCCATTGTCTTTTCTAGTTTTTGTGTTAAGGTATGTAAGGCCGTAACCGTTGACATACCTTTTTTGTAAGCGAACTGAAAATTGTTCAGCTTACAAAAGCTAAGATACTGAGATTTAATGTGCTCGACAAGTATCTTCTCCATTATTTTCAAAATAATGGATGTCAAACTGATAGGTCTAAATGCCTTTGGTTGAGTTTTATCTTTTTTTCCTGGTTTCGGAATGAAGATAACGCGCACCTTTTTCCACTGGGTGGGAATATGACAGAGGGTCATACTGGCGACAAACATCTCTACCAAGGCAGGTGTTACCATTTGTTTTGCTTGCTGTATCTGGATTGGCATAATTCCATCTTCACCAGCAGCTTTAAATGGCTCGAATGTACTTATTGCCCAGTTAACCATTGACGGTGTAAAGATTGTGCGCGATTTGCGGAGAGCTTCCTCGCGTCTAACACTTCGACTGGGTCTTCCAGCCAGAGTGTCCATAATCTCTAACCCTTCGATGGATCCTGGAAAATGCGTACTTAGTAGTAATTGAAGTGTTTCTTCTGGGTCTGTAGTCGCTAGGCACTTAGCAGTGATGTCAATTAAATTTATTGTTTTTCAATGCCAAAAGACATGCCCTCATATAACATCTCATAACTTTTTTGTCCTAATAAGATACGAAGTTACGGTATTCGACAAAGTTGTTCAACATAAAATTGATTTTAGAGTATTTATAAATTGGCAAAAAAAAAGCAAAAAGAAGAAACAATAACGATGTTGATTTTTCAGTATAAAATATTCAATTTTTCCATACAAACCTCAAGGTACAAATTTACTCATGTAAACGTTACTTAAAAATTCTGCAAAAAATCGTGGATGAGTGTTGAATCAAAACGAAGCTTTTTAGACCCCAGAGTTTGAAAAATTCAAAAATGACCTCAAATCGACTCAGCACGCTAAAGATGTTCTTGAGAAAGCTGAGTTACCTTTCCAAACTCCGTATTATGGGACAATCGGATATTTGGGAAAAAATCCTATTTTAGTAATGTTTCCTTTTTTCGCATCTTACCTTTTCGAGACCAGTAACCTATTTGTTGCAATGTAAAACTCCTGCTCCGGCATCTAACTTATGTTTGCCCTCATCAATCACACCGATAATAACGGATTTTGGTAAAAACTCAATGTTTTTCGTTCTAAAGCAATGCTTCTGGGTCTTGAAAACCATGAGATCGGAACTTTTTAGTGTATTTTTTTTTCCAGAAACTTTTTCAAAAACGTGACATCTTGTAAAAAATTTTTTTTACTATAAACAAGCACCCCTTATGAGGAGGTTTTTGGTGTTGTCGTTTGAGATTGTAGGTAGATAATTCGATAAACAAAATATTACAGACACATACTGGCTACACGTTCAAAGCACAGGCACATACTCGTTAGTAAAAAAGCATCTCTAAATAGTAGTAGCAGAACACACAGGTGGCACGTTTTTAAGCACTACTCAGTGGTCGGGCTAAGCAAGGTTCAAACCATCTACAACGCACGAATGCACGAACGCACGCACGCACGCATCATCAGCAGGATTGTTACTAACGGGCTGGCAACACACAAGGCAACCAAATCATATTTTTACAAAATATGTGTTACTAAGCCAATAACGTAATATACAAAAGAAAAACGAAACGGAAATAATCAAACTCAAAACTAAGCAACGTTACGCATAAAGCTAGATGAAAGCTCAGTGTTTTTCTTTTATTGATTTTTTTTTTATTTTTAAGGTGGAGTTGGATTTTCCTTATTGGTAAGAATGGTTTCGGTGTTATTTTTTTATGTTAACTTTCGTTTTATTGTGGAGGAAAGGGGTTTTTTTTTGGAGTCATTGCACAAAATTCGGAAAATCATTTCGCATTCCGTTTTTTCCAAATAAACTGATTTCAACTAAGAGTTTGCTCAAATCGAATAGCAATAGCAGTAAAATGTCTTGGGAAACGGGTTTTTTTCACGCTGACAACCACATAAATGTTATTCAAGATATGCTCGAGTTTTTTTTTGTTTTTATTTTTACGATCGAAATTAGCAAATACAAAACTAGTACTTGTGAGATGGTCTCTAGAACGAAAAAACGAAAATGAAGTATATCGATCAAAACTGTAAGAAGACAGAGAGGAAGAGAGACGGAGGAGAGAACGAGACGGATAGAAGAAGAAGAACATAAGAGAACAAAAAGGTAGAGTGGAAATTTTTTCTAACGGAAATGGATCGGGTTTTTTTTCTTAACGTTCGTTGGATCTGCTGAAATCTTTATGATCTTTTTCAAAACATCATGAAAAAACCTAAAATATTAAAATGATGCTTTCAAGTTTTTTTGATTTATTTAAAAAACAAAAAATATCATTTTTTAAAGGTTGAAGTTTTGAAAATCTTGAAAGAAGTTTGAAGGCAAGTTTTGAATTCCAAATATCAGTTCAAGAATTCTACCTAATTTTTTTTTTTAATATTTTGTATACATTCTGATTATCTTACTTTCTGACTTTTTGATTTCCAAGACTTCTTGAATCCTTGTCTGGCTTTCTGTCAATATGGTTTTCTCACATTTTACTTTTCAGAATTTCTTGTCTCCTTTTTGCTGACTTTTAGACTTGCTAACTCTCTGGCTTTCTATATTTTTTACAATCTGTCTTTCTGTCTTTCTGATTTTCTGACTGTCTGAGTATCTGAACTCCTTAAATCTTTATTATTTTATTATCGACATTTTTAATTCCTTATTTTTTTACTTTCTGACTGTAATTCTTTCTGACTTTCTGTCTTTCTATCTCTGTGTTTTTTTTTCAATTTATTTTAAATTACCAACGTCTGACTTGCCGATTGCACTCAGAATAATAATAACCCAAAATTAAGAACGCCAGCGCATCAAAACAAAGTTCAGCTGACATTCTTAATTTTGGGTACCCCAAAATGAAAGTTCGTAGCTCGAACTGACCGCCCCAAAAAAATTTCCCTTAGTTTTTGGTTGGTTTTGTTTTGTTCCCAAACAAGTTGGTCGCAATTCGCAATTGAGAAAAAGGTCTGGATTATTAGTTGGTAATATTTATTTAAATATATGCTTTCTTTAATAATCAAATACAGAATTTTTCAAGAAACGTTTAATCTCCGGACGTCTCTTCTTCGAAAGACGCTGTTTTGGCGTCTACTTCCAGCGGATTTGGAACTATCTGATCTAAACAAAACGAGCAGGCCGGTAGTCCGACAGGGAGGAGGAAGATAAACTATTCGGGAAATCGGAACGTCCACCCACTGTTGAAGGGAGCTCCATCTCAACTAAAAACCCCTGTGCTGGAGCCACCCAGAAACGACTGAAGTGGTAGAATAAATCGCCGGAATCCAGACAATCCTGCTGTTCCATCAACAACATCGTGAATAGTCAGTGACGATTTACATAGCTTTCACAAGTTTCATTTAGCCAGCCTAGTTACTATACGAAGGTGAGAAATAGTATACATATGTATAGATAGTTGATTTATTATCTCTTTTCTTAATTATCTTTCTTTTTTATTTTATAGGTATACGAGATTCCGGATGACTGCGGGTGCATCGTTCAGGTTAAACCGAAATTTCCCACCAGTTCCATGGTGGGAAAGTGGTGTATGTGCTCTGTTCATCCGAACCGACATTAATGCATGCATGCTCTCCGATGGCAAAATTTCGACTTTTATCATATTTCGTTTTCGATTGCTGCCGTGGCTGTTTAGGAAAAATGTTTTTTCTATAAAATAAATTCATTGAACAAAAATAAAAAAAAAAATCCTTCATTGAATATATATAATCCCTTTTGATAAGCGGTTCTTGAAACAAAAAATCCCTACGGAATGACAACACCCCAAAATTAAGTTACGAGAATGACGTTTATTCTCAAGTTTGGGAAAACCCCCCCAAACTTATTTTCGTCGGGAGCCAGTTTCATTCGATTTTGCGGCATTACAACTTGATTTTGGGTTGTAGCGGCTAAGAGTGTGTCATACTTTCTGACGTTTTGCCTTTTAACCACTGATCACACTGACATGACACTTTGAACAAAAATCCGATCATTTTCTGGCTAATTTTGCCACCTACCGTTAGTATTGCGAACCTGCCAATTTTGACAAAAAAAAAGTGCTCTGTTGGAAAAATGTACCTTCTTAGCCCGATTGTATTGTCGAAATTGCCAATTTTTCCGCAAAAGTTGGATGGCTCTTTCCAACTGGGATAGTCTGGGATTCCTCCCAACTTTCTCAAATGTTAATTGAGGCCATCAGTATCAGAAGGGTGTAAGTGCCAAAATCATCAAGTTTGAGTAAAGTATGCCTAAAGATTCTTTATGCTTCAAACTAAATCTGGTGCAAATTAGTGCGGATTAGTATTGAACACTTTTTCGACTGAAGTGAAACTGCTCGAATTCGAACAATACATGAAAAATCGAGCACCTTGACAAGTTTTAATTGCGTTTGCTCGAAACTATCATTTGGACACTTGAATCCCACTGATACCAAGCGCCTCAATTGTCTTAATCTCTTACTTTAGGATTAGGCTGATTTTGACTTTCTGACTTTCACATTTACTGCAATTTGACACTTTGACCTTCTGACTCTCTCAAACTTTCTGAACTTGCAATTATTCGGCTCTCTGACTCTATGTTTTGTAAATAAAATTGCTCTGACTTTCTAACTTTAAACACTGACTAGACTGACATGACACTTCGAAAAAATCCGTTCAAGTTTTGGACCGTCGACATTGCGCTGTTACAATTCGAGCACTGAAAATCGATTTGAAATACCCTGTCGGAAAAATAGCATGTTCTCCAATCCGTTCAGTCCGTTCGAGTTGTCTAAACTGATCGATTTTTATCAAATGTCTGGTTTAATTTTTCCGCCGGGCTACAACATCGATCGAAGCGCCTCTGGTATCGACATTGCTCGTTAATTTTCGAGCAGCCGAAAATCGAAATCGAGTGTCCAGTTAGAGTAGTCAGTGCTTTTAAGCTTACTGGCTTTTGATTGAATATCTTTTTGGATTTCCTTCTGAGTGATTCTTCTTTCTTCTCAACAATTTACATTTTCAGTAGTTTTCGCAAATTTTGATAATTTTTAAAATTTTATTCTTAATTATTGATAAACAGAGTGAAAGCACATATGAACAAGGCTTTGCAAAGAGGGAGGAAACATTTGAGGGTATGAACTTTTTTAATGTTTATTTTTGACTTTTTGAATTCGAGACAAATATTTGGAGTATTTCCAATGATGTCTTATATTTGTAAGTTTCCAATTTTATCGGTTTTCAAAAGTTTTTTGTTATGGATCTGGAAAAGTGCGCTACTTGGAAAGAAAATTTTAATGGAGGAGGGAAAGTTTTGGGCAGCAGACAACTATTGGTTATACTTTGGTCTCTTCAAGAAAAACTGCGTGTATGGGGACAATTGAAGACCTTCGCAGGTCTCCAGCGCTGCAAGAATGCATCTACGTTTCAATTCTACATATGTATACAAACTCAATGAATATACTCGGACAATCGCTAGCTTAACTATCTTAACTTAAATGCTTTGTCATCGGGTAATTCTAGTTCCATAACGAAAACACAAAAGACGCACTAAGAAAATGTTTACAGAAAGATTCAAGAGAGTGAGAGAGAGAGAGACAGAACGAGAGAGGATGAATGAGAAAACTAAAACAGAAACAGAAGAAACCGAAAAACCGAATAAGGCTGCACCACTACAAAGGAAAAACCACACTGTTTCGGTGTTTTTTTTTATGTTTATGTTTGCTTTTGTACTTTTCTCTGTACAAATCAACTGAAAAATCAAACATCTAGCTTTAGGTATCGGAACAGGTTTTGGAGGAAAACTAGTAGGATCGAAACTAAATAATTCGAATCTACGGCTAAACGAAAAGATAAAAATTGGGAAAGAAAGTGAAAAATTTGAAAACGCTATTGAGTCAACTACAAACAACTACTATTCATGTTTCAAGAATGTCGAAAGAAAACTAACAAACTAAAGAAAAAGAGAAAGCGGCAAACCGCATAATTTGCTTTTATCGAACAAATTAAATTTCAACTGATTAAAAAAAACTACCACTTGTGTTTTTTTTTTGGCAAAACAATATTCGAACACAACGAACGGAAAAGTTGATTTTTTTTGGGAAGTGTCCTTTTTCGGCGATTTGGTTGATGCAAATCCAACCCAAGTTTGGCTAGCAACCAACAGATGGCTCTAGGCGACAAACGAAATGACAAACGAGAAACAAAAGAACAAAGTTTTCTTCTCTCGCGTGACGATTTTGTTCTGCTTTCACACACACACCGGCGAAGGAGCCGGTTTAAAATTGACAAGTAAATAAAAAAAGATTTTTCCAACGAAACGAAAAAATAAAAAGCTTCAGTTTGATACATAGAAATTTTGCAACAACCATTACGCTAAAATATATCGACTTTCAACGTTTAATTGCATCAGGTTTTACAAGTATTGAAGTGTGAATGTGTGGTGTATTAATATATATTTTTAAATTATTTTATTCAACTGATAGAATTTATGACTTATAAGGTAGGTAGTAGGTGAAAAATTGAATAAAACTGTACCTCGAAATCCTTTTTTCATCCGCATTTTGGGCAAACAATTTCAACAGTTTTAGCGAATTTTTACGGGTAGTTTGTTTGTATTGTTAACATGGTATTTTTACGTTCGACATTTTGGGTTTCATGTCGTTCGATTTCGTTCATTTTTTTTTGCGTTTCGAAATGGCCGCATATTTGACGTTTTACAGTTCAACGACAACATGTGGGTTTTTTTAGTTTTACGTATCAATATTTCATGTTTGACAGTCAACAGATGGAATAAAAGAGAAAAAAAAGAGAAACGAAAATATGATTAGTTGTTTTCTGTTTGTTGTTTTTTTTCTATAACTAGAAAAGAATTTCTTTTTTAGCAATACGCACTTTCCAAAGGAACGAAACATGAACCTAAGAAATAGCGAAATAACTTGAAAGTAGCATGTTTTTAGAAAGAATCAATAAACATAAGAAAACCAGAAAAAGTAAACAGAAACATAACAAAAGAAGAACGAAAATGCCAAGGCAAAACATGAAACAAGAATCGAAACAGAAACATCAAGGACCATCTCAAAAGTTTTTTTTTCTTTATCGTTTGTACGGCATTACTTCGGCGGGGTTTCTTAAGCTTATTGGCACCTAGCAACTGTCTTCTGTTTAAGGAAGACTCCTAGAGCTGGGGACAGTGAGTACAATGTTGTTGTTTTGAAATTAAGTAGAACGAAAATGATTCAATCAAACTAAAAAATGCAAAGTCAAAGTAAAACAAACTGTTAACCGTCCCTTTTATCTCTGAAAAGAAATTTGTTACCAGTGATGAACGGTGCAGTTAAATGTCTTTTTTTGCATTCTCTCTATCGAAAGATAGACATTTTTTTCTAGATTCCGTTCACAAACTAGGAATTTCAATCTGTCGTTTTTCTATAAACTATTTAGAAAGTAATAAACGTAATCAACTATTTTTAGAATACTTTTCGATGTCATCCATTGGTTAAATTTAACATCGATTATACTAGAGGAAGTATTCGAAAAAAAATACAAAAAAAAATTTAATTGTAGAAAAGTTTATTTTTGGAAAAAAAATTAGTATCATATCGAGATTTGGTTATACTTGAAAAGATGAAAAAGAAATCAGATTATGATAAATGACAGTTAGTTTAACAAACATATACTGCTTTTTACAGGCTCTTATCAAAAGAACAGTAAACCTGGTCTTGGTTATCTGGATTGATTCATGCAATCGACGGACGGTTCTATTGATTTCTTATCTCGATGTTAGGGTATTTAAGAGAATGTTTTGTTGATAAATCTTTAGAGAGATATTTGAAAAAAATCCGCAACATTGGATGTTTTAGTTTTAGCGACAATCAAAACTTGGCTTCATTTTCTTCATATCTCCAGTTATTTGATCGCTCGTGAAGATATGGAATAGTGAAATATCCTACTACTTGTCGAAATAAAAACATACCATTTCTTTCATCATTCTCCAGCTTAAGGTCTGGCTGTTTGATCTTGAGGTTCAAATTTTTGTCGACACTTTTAAGTTATAAGTTGTAGAACCTAAGAACCCAACTAACCATGAGCACTAAAGCTTTGTATTTTTATAGCTTAATACCACTATTGAAGTGCTTAATTAAACTATATCAGCACATCAAGTGCAGTTTTGCATTATAACAACCCTTCGAGTGCTATGCTATCAGAATTATACCACTCTTTTAAAATGCAACTAGCATTTTATAAGCTTCGAACAATGCTTTTTAAATGCAACATAGTTCTTAATCAGAATAACAAATGCTATCTTTTCTAAGCATTAAATTAGCATCACACAAGCTTGCTTTAATGCTTTTTAGCACTATGTAAGCATAACAGTGGAATTATGCCAAAACACATTAGCATTTGATGCTGAATTATTGAAAGTTTAGAGCTAGGTTTTTGATTCAAATAGGGATTTTTTCAAAAATTTAACGCGGACCTGATAGGTCCACAAGGGAACATCCATAAATGACGTAGCATTTGAGGGGGAGGGGGGGAGTTTGACTTTGTGTGACGATGTGTGACGAGAGGGGGGGTAGGGGTTCAAGTAAAGCTACGTAGCTTTAATTAAATATCGAAAAAAAAAATCAAAATTGAGCAAAATTATGCCTAATTCAATCCAGTCTGAACATGTAGCTTTTGACTCCTACTGCCCGACTGTTTTCAAGCATATCAAGGAGCGTACATGCAAGAAATGCAATTTATATTTTGCTTCAAATGTTCTCCAAAAGGAGCCTAGCAAAATCTACAAGGCCCCAGCTTCGGATAGAAAGATTCGTCCAAAGCGAATTGTAGGCAAAAGAGGATACGAAGTGCTGGTCATCACTCCGGAGGACGATAGAGAGAACAGACGATGGAGGAAAGCTGCCCAACGATTTCATTGGAATCCCGAATGAAGATAATTTGGACCGCCGCAACTGATTGAATACTTACTAGCTATCCTATTTGTTGAAAGGTAGCTTGATTTTTTTTTGACTGATTGATATGCTTTTTTAAACTTCCATTTATAACTTCTTTCCCTTTTTTTGTTATTTTTTGTATTATTCTTGCAAAATGCTGATAAAATTAAAAACCGATTTTTAAAAATGGGGGGGGGGGGTGTTATTAAAGCTACGTTATTATCTAGGGGGGGGTCTATGACTTTGTGACGAAATGCTACGAGGGGGGAGGGGGGCGTATAAAAACTCAAAAAAAAGCTACGTCATTTATGGATGTTCCCCAAGTAGAGTCTATGAACCAGGCCAACCTCTGGACAAGGCACAAGAACAATGAGAAGTGCCAAAGCAGATCCAATGCCAATTGCTCACCAGGAGGAACTGATAAATTAAAGGACCGTTTTTGGAACTAAATTACCAGAAACCATCGACCGGGAAGAGCAGCTTTGGGGGTAATTTAACCTCCAAAAAAAATCTGCTAACACATAATCGAAGACTGGCAAAACAGTTCCGAAAACACTGAGCACATGGAGCAATGGACTGAGTCGATTTGGGGTCATTTTCGAATTTCTCAAACCCTGGGATCTAAAAAGCTTCGTCTTGGTCCAAAACTCATCCATGATTTTTTGTAGAATTTTTAAGTAACGTTTACATGAGTAAATTTGAACTTTTAGGTTTGTATGGGAAAATTGATTTTTTTGTACTGAAAAATCATCAGCGTTTTTGTTTCTTCGGTGGAACCGAGCCAGCTGACAGTTTTTGTGCCAATTTATAAAATTCCGAAGGGAAATTTTCCGCTGACCAACTTTGTCGAAGACCATAACTTCGTATCTTATTAGGCAAAAAAGTTATTAACTGTTTAACAGAGGTATGTCTTTTCGCATTGATAAACGACAAATTCAATTGACATCACTGCTGGAGCCTCGCAAAGTATTGCAAGAAAAGTAGTCATGCAATACCTCGTTAGGCGCCCTGCAGGGATGTCAATTGAATTTATTGTTTATCAATGCGAAAAGACATACCTCTGTTAAACAGCTAATAACTTTTCTGCGTAATAATATACAAAGTTAAAGTCTTCGACAAAGTTGTTCAGCGGAAAATTTTCCTTCGGAATTTTATAAATTGGCACAAAAACTGTCAGCTCGCTCGGTTCCACAGAAGAAACAAAGACGATGTTGATTTTTCAGTACAAAATATTCAATTTTCCCATACAAACCTAAAAGTTCAAATTTACTCATGTAAACGTTACTTAACAATTCTGCAAAAAATCATGGATGAGTTTTGGACCAAAACGAAGCTTTTTAGACCCCAGGGTTTGAGAAATTCAAAAATGACCCCAAATCGACTCAGTCTAATGGAGCAAACCGAAAAAAGATAAGCAAACATGTTCAAGTATTTCCCCGGAGAGCTATGAGGAAGTGCCGACATCAACACTGTCATATTCCAATTCAGTGGAAAAAGGTGCGCGTGAACTTTATCTCAAAATCAGGGAAAAAAGACTCAAGCTAAGGCATTCATACCTATCAGTCTAACATCAATTATTTCAAGTTTTTTTTTGTAACATCTTAGCTTAAGTAAGTCAAACAACTTTCAGTTCGGACAGGACAACGAGCCGAAGCTTGGAAGGACGACGAACCTGGAACCATTGGAAAGTCATCGAAGCAGAAACCAAAGCAACTGGAAGGTCTTCGGTGCAGAGTCATATGGAGGTCGATGCATCAGGGCCACTGGAAGGTCAGCGATCCAGGGACCGTGGAAGGTTTTCGTACCAGGAGCCAACTGATAGGTCATCGAACCGGGAAGCCAGGTGGAGGTCTACGAACCAGGAAACACGGGAGCTCGTTGGACAGGTGCCATGGAAGGTCGTTTGGGATTCGGCGATTCGGGAGCCAGCGTAAGGTTGTCGTGCCATTGGTGAGGCGTCGGGCCAAAATAAGAGCGTCGAGCCGGAACTAACAAGGTCGTCGGACCGGAGCCACTGGGAGTTCATTGCTGGGGTCGCTGGGTTGAGACAACGAATCAAAGCAATCGAAAGTTTCCTTTTAATTCTATCACGGTAAATGAAAAGTTCATATACCGGTATTTTGATAGCAACTTTCTATCTTCTTCACACAATAGAGTGAGACAACGAAGCAGTCGGTGTCATGGACGTCGTAACGTCAGAAACCAGGTGATGGTTGTCGAACCAGGAGCCACTGGAGGACTTACGAGCGAGGTACGACGGAAGGTCGTCAAGCCGGTGCTATAGAAGGTCGTCAGACCAGAAAGCCTAGTAGAGGTCGTTGGGCTGGAACCACTGGGTGGGGGTGGGAAACAGAAGTAAACGTCGAGCAAGGGAGTCGAGACTAGAAGTCAGCTGGAAGGCCGTCGAGCCAGGAATCATGGAAGTTTGACGGGCTGTAGCCAGTGGTAGATTGTAAAACCAGAAGCCAGATTGTCGTCGAGCTGCACCAGGGGCGAGTGCGTCGTGCAATGAAGCCGACTAATGAGGTCCGGTGAGTGAGTTAAAGACGAGCAGACCCATCTTAAGGAAGAGCCGCCGGAGGCAGTAAGAAGACGGTGGACTGCGTGTGTTGAGGAGGAGTGTTGAGATTCGTCTCATCGAAGCAACACACGCATGATTTGTCATCTGTAAACAACTAGTTAATATATCTATGGTGATTGTTTAATATAAAAGCAAGTTACAAAAGTAAAACAAAGTATTCCAAGTTCTACCTTCAAATATTAAAGCCTCTCTTTTCCACTGCTCAAATGCTTCCTTCAACAACAACGCATCTCACACTTCACTTTTGTTCCATTGTTACAATCAGGACCCTTTAGTTGCGCCTTAATCTTGTTCGTGGTGTCCAGCTGACGTACGGCGTGTATGGCGGGCAGGCTCATACGCAGATTCAGGAGCAAATGAAACAGTCTGACCTCGAGGGCTAAGCAAAGGAACTTTCGTAAGTATTCAACTAGCCATCTTTGCGAACCTGTCCGAGGCTGTGAAGCGTCGTGCTGGCAGAAATCAGTTGCTCCCCATGTCCACCACCATCCCCAGGCTAAGTGGAACCGGGCCGACACAGGCCTGTGAACGCACAATGCCTTCTGTGTAACTTACATACTATCGTAGAACGATCGCAGAGGTACGACTAAGAGAACTACCGCTAAACCCACTAGAGGCCGTCGACAGATTCGGACCGAATCTGGTGCGTCTGGGTACCCGGTACCAGTACACAGTTGTCAGTGTTGCGAGGGTCCGACACGCGCTGATGTCAGGGTCATGTCATCGATCTGCGGATGCGACCGGAGTAAGTGCGATCGACAACTCGTTTTGAGTTTCGGGACCTCTTAGACCCGACTCGTAAAATGGGTAGTTGTGCAAAGTGGTGACTACCTACAAGTCAACAGTCAGAGATTTGACAGACACAAGAGGTGTCAGAAAAGGCACAGTCTTGTGCCAGAGGTGTCAGGGTTCGACACGTGTAACGGGAATTTTAGCGTCCGAATTGCGTGTTAGACCTGAGGAAGTGCGGCCGACAGCTTGATTTGCGCTTCGGTACCTTTTAAACCCGACCCGCAAATCCAGTATTTAGTTGTGCAAAGTGGTTTTTAAAGTCAACACTAGAGGAGAAAGGTTCAGGCACAGGTGGTGTCAGACGTAGGCAGAGGTATCAGAAGAGTCTGGGCTATACACGTGGTTCGGGGAACTTCACCCTGACTCGCGTGTGTCTCTGGGCTTCCTGGACCAGATTCGCAAAACGAATAGTTGCGCTGAAACGTGGACTTCTTTAACACGATGAGATTTCGAACCTTAAGTCCTTAGACGAGAGGTCGTGCACAGGCTTCGAATTCATTTGAGGGCAAACACCCACGGAGCTAAAATCTGCTCCCACTCTTTTAGCGGCAAGAAGGAATAAGAAGAGTGACCAAAGATGGAACGCTCCTAAAAAGTTCTTTTTGCCTAGCACTCTGCTCTGAAAATTGAAACAAGAGCTCTACGTAAGTACTTCCCTAGGGAAACGTTTATAATGAAAAGGTATGTGCTGGGCATCTGGCTGGCCCGCGTTTGTTTGTTTTAAATCGCGCCGGCGGTGTCATTTTTAAATGATTTAATACAAATAGTTTGAAGATATTGGCTGTCGTTCTCAGCGTTTATTATTTTAATTTCCAATATATCTCTATTTTAAACCTTTTCGTTACGTTATTTATTCCCTTATGTTTGGAGCACGAACGTGTCCCCGCTAATTAATTTGTTTAGTAGAGTTGCCCAAATATGCATATTGTTGTGTGAAGTTTACATGCACAATTTAAGTCCGATAGCACAATAAAAAGGGATCGCGCAACGAGCCTTAAGTTTGTAAAGGACTTTGAGATATATTCTTCGGGTAGCTTTTGTGTAAAAAATTACTACCTTCAACACCGGCCGATTTTTTTGTAACACATTTGGTCTGAAAGCATAAATAATAACAACCTTTTCATCAAAACATTGAATGTTAATTAGAGTTGTTATATAACAGTTATTAAGGTTAGAAAATAGCCTAAAATTTGTTTTACTTATATCGCCGCACAACCACCCTATAAGCCAGTCAGTTGTGATCCAATTGAATCAAGCTAACTTTTACCTCGAACGCAACTCTGAATTGTCACAAGCAAAGTCAGCCCTCCCAGGGAGTCCTTTTTGAGAGGAGCGCAGAGATCCTCTGTGGGAGCAAAGAGTAACCGGCGCTTTTAGCGATTCTGGCGGTAGGGGAAGCAAGAGAGTGTTATTTTCGACTGCCAGGAATTCGGGAGCTCCCCTTCTATGAGTGGAACCGCTCTGCCTCTTATGAGTCACGCCTCAGGATCCGTCCGAAGCCTGGTCGCGCATCGAGTCGTGTTGAATTGAGATTGTTGCTGATAATTAGATTCGTAACGAGTATTGTCTTGAAGCGCACTAGTGCGTACAGACCTCCCACTTTTAAAGGGTACTGCTGAACCATTTGAGGTGGGAATCAAGGTTAGTGACCCCAGGTGGACTTTATGCAGTAAGGGGGTAAAATGTTACTCGTATCATTGTATCAAGAGTCGACCAATTGCACCCATGGACCCAGTGCAGCAAACTGAGGGGACAAGGTGGCCAGCCGTGCCTTGGAATGCGATCCGCAAAATAAATTTACCACATAAGAATTATTAAGAGTTCACGGCAAAATTCCGATTGGATAACAGACATTGGATAGTAAATCCCGAAATATGTGAGAAGGTGGAAATTCAACTGCCTTTGGAGCCTTTGGAGCCTGCAAGTAGAATCATTCCAAAAGGACTGTAAGTACGCGCTGCTCAGCTAGACATTCGCTCGGAAGTTGTTGCTTAACTGGCAATTCGTAGGGTTTTCAGTATCGCAGACATTCACAATCATCATGCGCTTGGAATGATCAATACAGCCGGGATATCCAAAGATTTGACAGTGCAACCGTTTTTGACTAGCAAACTATGGACACAACTATCAATTTTTTGGAAAGGGAAGTCTTTCAAGATGGGTTCTTCGAAATTTCACTCAGATTTCGTTACAATTTAGTTGTATAGCTAGCCAATATAGAAAAAGTGTGGCAATCATTGCTACAGCGAATCAACTGCGTAATAAGATTGACAAACTGATTAATGTATTGTAGAGGGTTTTTTTCATAAGAAATAGTGTTCGAATTTTCTGAGATATTTGAACCTGAAGATAAACTTGATGGTTCAGATAGTTTTAAATACTTTCTAAATTAGCTGAGGTCATACAAGCTTTCATAACCAAAATCAAACAATTGACGTTGTTGAAACATTTTTGAAATCAGAATGAAAGAAACGGTATGTTTATATGTCGGTATTCTCTGCCTTCAGACGCATAAATTATAATATCTGAACAATTTTTATTCATATGTTCCTACACTGGATTCGATAGAGTTAAAATGGCATCTTTTTCTTGTAGAAAATCATTTCTGGATAGAAGATCGAAAATTCAGACACACAAAAATTAATCGGTTAAGAATCTCTTATCTACGCAATTTTTTTTTTCGATATAATATAGACACAATAACCACTGAAAAGTTACGAAAAGGAGCAGAACGAAAGAATAGCAATAAGGGTAAGTAATTCATAGGTTAAGAAAGATAATAATAATGATAAGTATAATGATATGTATTGAAGAAAATAGATATTAGAGATATTGAGGCAAAATAATTTCGTATTGTGTAGTAGGTAACATTCAAGCCAAAGATCTCACCTTGCTGTTGGCAAACAATAGGCCAACCCCTTCCAGACAGATCTGCATCAGCCCACCCTCGCCGGTGTTCTGATCCTGAACGGGAAACTCCCCACCCAGTTCCGGACCCTGCCCGGTGCAACCGTTCCGCTCCATCGCCTCCTTAATAGCGATGTAGACCTCCTTGCACTGAAACGAATGTGCGGATTAATTTTGGACCATAAATTGGCAATATATGGACAACTACCTTTCGGGTGTAGTACTTGAACAGCTGAGTTTGGCCACCGTTGCGACGCCACAGGCAGAGTACCCGGGTCTTCGGTGAATAGGTCATGTTGACCAGCCGTTCGAACCACCAACGTTCGACAATTGTACCGTTCACCGATCGCAGCACCAATCCGTCATCCCGAACTTCCATGAAGCGCAACGGACCGGTAGCATCGACTCCCTGATGAAGGGTGAAGCTCTGTCGATGCAGAAGTCGAGATCCGAGCGGCTTCAGGTCGATGTCGTTACCGTTCTAGGAGAGGGAAAACATTTGTAAAGTTTGTATTAAGATTTCAAAAACGAGTTAATTACCAAGTTGTTGATCTGGTCTAGTAGCAAATTAACTTCCTGTGCGTAGATGAATCCAATGTGGCTCTTTCCGAGGAGTCTTCGGATCTTGCGCTTTATCTCCAGTTTGTTGCAGTTGAGCATAACCAGTATCGCTGTAAGATTATACAGCATTGTCGAAAGCAGTCGGTCTTCGTCGTGTTCCAATCTTTTTCGCTCCGATTCCGAAAGGGATTTGTAGCGTTCCATCATTTCACCGGGTCCTTGATCCATACCGATCATGTCGCGTTCCTGGCTGACTGCATCCAGGAAAGCATCCTCCCAGAACTGCATCTGATCCCACACGGTCGAGCGTTCCCGGCCTAGCAATCCCTCAAACAAGTATACTCGAGGTGCATCCGGAGACGGAGAATTCGAGGTGGGTATCAAACTGCCCCCGGTGTAGCGGAAGCCAGCACTGAGAGAAGACTTGCCGGAAAACAAGCCTCCGGCTAACTTCTTCGCGTCCTTTAATGTGGATGACCCTTTTGGAATCTTTTGAAATAGGAAAACAATAGTTTGATTGATTCAAATTGAATGTTAACAGGGATCTTTTAAAATTGTATACAAGCTTTCATTCAAGAACGGTATCGCTGCTTACGAAAAAATACACATCGATAGATCATCGCTACAGACTCGATTCAATCAGAAAGGTCTTTGATCGAAAGAAAACACAAACACAACTTCCCTACACATAAACATCGGCATTGTTTACAGCTGAAGGCACACACACACACACGCATTCGCACATCATAAGCTGTTCGTCGACTTTCCGTTCCCAACTTACTTTCTCGTACTCCGTATCGGAGACCGTCGAGCGGCAAGAAATCGACGGTATCAAATTTCCGCCGGACTGATGCTGCGGCAGTACATCACTGGCCACCGAGAGGGCTCCCGATGATCCTCCATGGGTAACGCCTCCGGGCTGTTGCATTTTGTACACCCATTCGTTCGTTGATTGATGATCACGATTTGCCAAAAGTGTTGCCAGAAAACACAAACAACCATAGAAAACACACATTTACAAACGCTGCGCTAATCACGACGCACTAATCAGAGTTCAGAGCTGACCGAAGTCAATTTTGATTATATCGACTACTTAAGCTAAACTTTTAGAAATATTTGAATACAACTCAAACTCATAAAAACGCTTAGATTTATGTATAGAAATAAAGGCAGCATAGCAATAGAGAGAGAAGCTTGCAGCAGCAAACTGATGAAGAGATAGTCAGATCTTCGATACATACCTCCGAATCGAAAGAAGTCAGCTTGCTCAGCAGCATGTTGCGCTTCTGCGTCAGCATATCCTTGAACATCTCCGTGGTCGATTGGTTGTCGTTGTCATGCTCCGAGGGACGCCGCGATATCACAGGTTCGTTCAACACAGACGAATTCTTCCGGGAACCGGCCACCAAGTTCCATTCGCTAGGTTCGGCTGGGCTCTGAGGAGAGCGCAAGTTCTCTCGACTCCCCATAGGACTCACCGACTAAGAAATGAAATGGGAGACGTTAGACCTGTTGCTGAAATTGTCTAAAACAACTTGACCTACCCTACTGGACAGAAGACTAGCCGTGGGATCGGCAGCACTCTCGGTCAAATCTTTGCTCCAAAAGTGGGTATGCGCGATTTCCATCATCTGGAACACCGATGCCATCCCGCCGAGTCCAAAATTTCCAAACGTAGCCTCCAACCCGTGAGTGATCGCTAGCAGACACTTCAGCGTCCCCTTGTAGATTGGTTTAGTTATGCACTGAAACAGATTAAAAACAATTTTTTAAAACCCTTAGTATTCTTAAACTTTGTTTGTACTAACCACATCATCAATGTGATCATCGGGGCCAATCTTGCGCTCCAAGGTGCGATTCAACTTCCCCAACACCAACATTCGATACGACTCATCTTCCATCAACTTCTTCAACCGATTCAACTTCAGCCAACCAACGCCCTCGCCAGCGAGCACCTGGTTCACCAAATCCTTCAGAAACGCTTGATTCTCTGAGTTGCTGCTCGATCGTTCGGCGTTCTGCATTCGCTGTATCTCCTCCTGCGTTTGCTTCGGGCCCGAGTGTTTTATGAGCGGCGTTCGTTCCACCAAACCCTTCCGACCCGGGAATGGATCGAAGGACAGCTTATCCTTGATCTTGTTCTGCATCTGCGTCTGATTTGGTTGCAGATTACCCGAAGCCGATCGTGTCTGTGACTGTTGTTGCTGCATCGTCTGTTTGCTCTGCTTGCTACCGAACAAATCCGAGAACATACTCGAGGTGGACTGTGCAATCCCGTTGAAGTCGCTTGTGATTGTTGAGAAGAGGGACTGATTGGTCGTTGCCACCGTACTACCCGAGGGTGAAGTATTCTGCGAAGGCGGGAAAGCTCCTCCTTGATTCGTTTGGTGTAGCAATCCCTTTTTCGCAGCTGCCTCTTTGGCCGTCTTCGTCAGATCTCCCAGGGTGGATTTGCCAACGTAGGTGAGATCTTCGAAGGTATTTTTGCTAACGCCGGCGGCCTGTTTCGAAGCCTCAAGAGCCTGCTTGGAGGCCTCTTCGGCAGCCTTTTTCGCTTGAAGCGTTAGCTGCGGGAAAGAGAAGATTTCTTAAATTTAAGGCAAATAGAAAATTGTTTATATATTGCACCCAAAGTTCAAAAACTGGAAACTTTGAAATTCCTATTCTAGCCCAACTTGAATGTTATGCTATGTACATTGTGAAATTTAGTTCGCATGTTATAGAGTGTCTTCTGGTATTGCCAATACCTTTTCAAGTCTACCGCTAATACTAACTATCCTAGACTATTCAACAAGCGTTTGCATTTATAAGACTTAAACAAAGTTAAACAAAAGTGAAACCCTATGGTTATATTCCAAGCAACAATCTACGTTTATTTAAAGGATCACAATGGTACCCCAAGTTTTTCTGAGTAATACATCAACCTTGAGTCATCTCAATTTTTAAGTAGGGGAGACAAGGGTATAATGGCCACCCTAAGAAGGAAGTTTATATAACTAAAAAAAAACTAAAACTAAAAATTTAAAAAAAAAATTCCGAAAGCTGAAAATCAGTCACTGTAGGGGCATGATGAGAACCTCTCTTAGGGCAGTCTAAGCACCAATAAACGGGGCAAGATGAGCATTATCTGCGGTAGAATGTAGCAGCGAATTCAACTCGATGAAGTCAACAGAAACATAGAGCTGCAGCTTGACTATTTTCATCTGACGATGGTCAATTGGTGAGGTGTCGGAGAGGTAAACAGAGGACTCGAGCTCGATTCCTGGTCGAGACGAATAACACTAGTCGACCAGTGTAAACTCGGCAAAGATCAGATCTCGATCCAATTGAGACAGGGTCCTCCCAAATCCGGAACACAGGTTGCAATTGATGATAAACAAAGATATTTTAAAACAGCTAATGATGCAAACCAAACCTATCTGAAAACATCCTAAATGAACAAAACAGAACTTAAACGGTTCAGAAGCAAATCTATCTAGAATATCATCAAAATAAAAAATGGAACACAAAAAAGTTCCCTATCGTCTCGACCTTCAAGGGACTGAACTTTGGGTGCACAATTTCAATCGTTCCACAGAGAATGAAACTAGAAGTGTCTTCAAAAGTTATTTTCCTTTCATTTCAAGTAGAACTAATCGTTAACATTGGGAACATCTACAACTGGCTAACAGGGCTAACATAAAACTAAGCGCGTGAACGCCATTTTCTACTATTGAAACAAACAACGACGAACAAACCTGTTCCAAGGGAGCGAGGATCTTGATTTCCTCTTCCGCATGCTCTTTCAGCTCCTTGGCTTGTTCTTTCAACTGAAGAGGTTGTTTTGGTGATGGTGGTGGTGTGTAGTTGTTGGTTTCGTTTATTCGGACGGTTTTCAGGAAGGAGGTGTATTGGTGTTTTTTTGTTGTTGAAGTAACGAAATCATTGGATTACCGAACCAAAAAGTAGGTCACATCGAAAAAATTTCCAATATAAAAAAGGTTGATTAAGAAACGAAATATAAATTACTTTAAGGGGAAATGGGGACATCAAATAGACGGTAGAATAATACGGTAGAAAAATCATGCCTTATTTAGGCATATTCCATAGTCAACTTACCTTATCAACGTGGGCCAGTAAGCCATCTTGACTGCTCTGTCGAGTTGTTTCCCGCACCAGTTCCTTCGCTTGTGATGTCAAAACTTCAAATAGAGAGCCCTGGGAGCTCTGTCGTTGGGACCCTGCCGAACCGAGAGATGGAGGGTGCCCACTGGATCCCGTTGATCCGGAACTAGATGTTCTAGCCAGAATGTTACCGCCACTTTGCTGGCGACCCACGTTGGGCGACAGAGGAGGAGGGATCTTGCCGAGCCTGGTTCTCTTGTCGGTATCCAGCGATCCTCCGCTTTCCTTCGACACGATAGTCTTCGGCGTTGTCGTCGAATTGGAATCCGATTCGTTTTCGAAGCTTCCGGCCTGTGGTTCCGGTCGGATCGGTTCCGGTTGGATTTGAGCTTCCAAACGTGCCTTCGGGTTGAACTCGAACTCCGAGTCTCGATTAAAGCTTGGGCTACTGAGATCCGACCGGCTGGAAGAAGTCGAGGTCGGAGAGTCTGGCCTGTCGGCATCATCGGTCACCGTTTGGGGTGGCCTCATGCCGTCCGGGTACCGTAGCGAGGTCGGCGGTCGGTAGACTAGCTTCGGATCGAGATTGGATGAGAGAGTTTTCGGTGCCACATGCACGTGATGTTGATTCCCGAAGACATCGTGCAAGCTTGGTGACAGATCCGACGATTGTATCTCCGATACGAAATCGCTGAGCGACGAGTACGATGAACTGGTGCTCTCGGCACCCTCGGAATCCGAACCACTCTCGTCGGTCGGTTGGCTTTCGAGCTGTTGCATGCCCTTGAGAGCACCGTTCAGCGAACTATTGTCGTCCCAAACAGGGAACTTGATAGGCGTCAACGTATGGGCATACCATTTCTGTTTATCACCAACCTGCGAGGGATCAAGAACACCGGTCTGCACCCGAAGGAAGGCCACGTTCGTTGGCGTAAGAGACCATTCGGCTAGCCATTCGACGGCTTGCGTTCGAGCGAATCTGTTCAGGAATGCTGATGCCCGAGGTCTAGAACGTAGGAAACTGTTGATCTGGAACGCGACTACCGGTCGCGGATACAGGCGAAGGGTTCGCGTGTGTTCGGTAAAATTGGCCAGGGTGTTCTGCGAGTTGAAAAACCGAACCATGGCGACACGAGTCGCTACGTCAACCGAATCCACATCGGTCCCATATAGAAACGGGTTGGGCGGGGGAGGCCCGATGGGGCTGGGCTGCCGAGGCGTTCCGGCCGCTCCGGAGAACGAACTCCGCTGGCTATTGCTTCCTGATCCGGGCACTTGTAAAGGCTGGGGGATACTGTGAAAGAAACAAATGATAATATCCGGAAGTACCTCGTCATTCAAACAAGTTGAAGAAGACTTACTTCTGGGGTAGGATATTTGGTCCACTGAAGCTTTCCCGAGTAGATCCTGGTTGAGAACCGCCGACAACGGATGCCGACGATTGATTGCTTGTGGTCATGGAACTTAGAGCCTATTCGGTGTGAAGACATCAAGTGATTAGTTAGTTTTTTTTATTGTTAACATTTGTTCGCTACATTCCTAACGATGACGTTCGAAAAGTGCATCAACAAGAAAAGTTAAAATTGTCTTACGCAAAGAATTAGTTAAAAAAAACACTTTTGCCTACGCAATGCAATGGAAACTCTGAAAATTTCAATTTACAAAACTTATCGTATTTATTCTATTATGTATTATAATTCTATACTACATTCTACTTGCATGAATGGGCAAATTGCTGAACAATGATGAAAAAATTGTCAGGTTATTGTTGTCACCAATGTATGTTATGTACATATGTACCAATCAAAGCTAACTACTTCTTGGAATACCCGAAAGATACCAATCAAATGCAGTAAGCATATACTCAGAAGAAATCTTATTATAAATTTTATGAGAAACATCTAATGAATCACTTTTTAAACCAAAAAAAAGGTTCAAGAAATATAATGAAATTCTATCTTTTTCATAAGAGGTATTTATGAAAATCAGACGAAGCTGCTACATGAAAATAAAATGTAGGATTTGTGGTCTAGTAGTGTCAGAATATTTTTGATGATCGGTTGAGATTGAAACAGTGATTCAATGTCTAATAATAATCTTGATTACGATGGGAGTGCCAATTAAAAGCTTGAGTTTGCCAGCTACGAACAGAGCTCCGACTGAAGTTTTATTGCGAGTTTCAATCAAATGCTTAAGTTTGCCAGTCGAAATGAGAGTTCCGACTGATGTTGATTGCGATGGGAGTTCCAATCAAAAGTCTTCCGAATGATGTTTGATTGCGAAGGGAATTTCAATCAAAAGCTTGAAGTTTCCAGTCGACATGGGAGATCCGAATGAAGTTTGATTGCGATGGGAGTTTCAAACAAAAGTTTGAGTTAGCCAGTCGCGATGAGAACACCGATTGAAATTTGATTGCGATGGGAGCTCCAATAAAACGTTTGGAGTTTCCAGTCGAGATGGGAGTTCCGAATGAAGTTTGATTGCGATGGAAGATCCAATCAAAAGTTTGAAGTTTCCAGTAGAGATGGGAGTTCCGAATGAAGTTTGATTGCGATGGGAGTTCCAATCGAAAGCTGGAGTTTGCAAGTCACGATGAGTGCTTCGACTGAAGTTTGATTGCAATGGGAATTCCAATCAAAAGTTTGAAGTTTCCAGTAGAGATGGGAGTTCCGAATGAAGTTTAATTGCGATGGGAGTTCCAATAGAAAGCTGGAGTTTGCAGGTCACGATGAGTGCTTCGATTGAAGTTTGATTGCGATGGGAATTCCAATCAAAAGTTTGAAGTTTCCAGTAGAGATGGGAGTTCCGAATGAAGTTTGATTGCGATGGGAGTTCCTATCAAAAGCTTGAGTTTGCCAGTTGCGATGGGACTTCCGACTGAAATCTGATAGTGATGGGAATTCCAATCCAAAGTTTGAAGTTTCCAGTAGAGATGGGAGTTCAGAATCAAGTTTGTATACGATGGGAGATCCAATCAAAAGCTTGAGTTTGCCAGTCACAATGAGACCTCCGACTGAAGTTTGATTGCGATGGGAGTTCCTATCAAAAGCTAGAGTATGCCAGTCACAATGAGGCTCCGACAGAAGTTTGATTGCGATGAGAGTTCCAATCAAAAGCTTAAGATTGTCAGTCACGATGAGAGCTCCGACTGAAGTTTGATTGCGATGGGAGCCCCAATCAAAGGCTTGAGTTAGCCAGTCACGTTGGATCGGGAGAACTATCATGAGGAGTGTTTTGAAGGTTCACTTGATGAATTCACGTTGGATCAGGAGGACCAACATGAAGAGTGTTTTGAAGGTTCGCTTCATGAATTAACATTGGATTTGGAGGACCAACATGAGTACTGTTTTGACGATTCACTTCACGAATTTACGTTGGATCGGAAGGACCAACATGAAGAGTGTTTTGAAGGTTCACCTCATGAATTTACGTTGGATCGGAAGAACCAACATAAGGAGTGTTCTGAAGGTTCACTTCAAGAATTTCCGTTGGATCAGGAGGACCAACATAAGGAGTGTTCTGATGGTTCATTTCATGAATTTACCTGGGATCAAAGAGTGTTCTGAAGGTTCACTTCATGAATTTATTATGGTTTAGGACTCCTTATTTAGGAGGACCAACATAAAGAGTGTTTTTAAGGTTTACTTCACGAATTTTGTGTAAAACCAGACAATCTGACAACCTTAGGCTAAATTTACCTTAAGCCAAATTGGTGAGGGACCAAACGGACGTTAGGCCAAACGAACATGAGTCCGAATGGGCAAAAGGCCGTATAGACGTTTGAACTTTGAAGAAAAGTGGCATACACGAGTCAAACATGGATGAGGAATCATATTCATTTTTGGGTATACTAAAAAAAGGTAAAATTACTTTCTAAGGAATTAAAAAAAACAATTATCAAATATAGGAAATCCTAAGGGAAAAATTGTTTTTCAAAGTGTAATAAAAAAAACAGATAGGTATGCAGAAGTTTGAAAAAGTGAACTAAAAAAATAAAACTTGGCTATTTTTTTTGCAAATTTTAAGAACTTTTCTAAATTTAAAAAAAACTTTAAGCACCTACAAGCCAAAAATAGAAAGAATGTTTTTTTTATCTATTCTATCTTATAAGCCAATTTTTAGAAAAGGGATATTTACACCAACTCCAGCCTGATCCATTAGTTGCATAGCCTGCAGAACATACGGTGAGTTTTAAGAGCATTTGTGTGAAATGAAAAATCGACCAATAAAACAAGGTGCGTTAATAGTTTTACGAGATAGTAGCGATATGATAGCGAAATAGAGAAAGAGAAGAGTCAGAGTGAGAAATGAAAAAGAAAAACAAATTTGTATTTAGTCTAAAATTTGTGACTTGCAGGTTTACGTGTTAATTTGTTTCTAGGGAAAATTACGGTGCAGATTGTGCCCCGCATTCGGTTCACAATCAATGAGTTGAGAAAATGACAAGACTTTTCATGTAGCTTTCGCGAAGAACGTTTTCCCAGTGTGCCTTACCTGTCTAAGGTGGTTTTTGAGGATGGTCCCTTCGGGTTCTGGAAGCGGTGGAATCGGTTCGGCATCTCCGGAAGCCGCCGTCAACCGATTGGAGTCTAAATCTACGAGCCATATATCGTCTGGAAGCCTGTGAGAAGTTTTCTTCAGAAATTTGTTTCAGTGTAGGATTAACTCAAGCTTAGTTACCTGAAATTTCTCTTATGCATTAGGAAGGTAGCCGGCAGGCCGATGATGTAGGGCGTCGGTGCCAGCAGCAGCTGCTCGGCACTACCCATACAGGTCGGTAGCATCGGGATCACAGGGAACATATATTCGAGGGGGTAAATCAGATGCACCAGGGCCATTACCGACATCGAGAGGGCGTTGTAGTCCCGCGATTGGATAATGATCTTATGCTCTAGCAATATCAAGGTCAGCACCTTGAGGCAGGTGTCAACTCCGAGCAGTTCCAGGGGTAGATGCAGTGGAAAATCGACCATCGTAAATCGGGTATGGTCTGGCAAAGCAAACACCAACGGCTGCATGATCAGTGGCGAAAGTGCTTCGATCTGGTGGCGAGAAGAGGAACCATTAGAATGATAATCACTATACTATAACGATTATTAAGAACTCACCTCTACCCTAGTGGAACCCGGTACGGGAACCGGAGCCGAGAGCAACCTCAAAATCCAAGTTTCAATTTCCTTCACGTCGTGTAGCACAATCGAGGGCGTAGATTCCGTCGGTTGGCTGGTCAGTACGCTCCACACACTGTCCCGGCCACTCTGCCGGGACGCTCCAACTCTTTTCGGACTCGATGCGTCGTTGCAGGCATCGATCAGTTTCTTCAAAATGTACAAACACTCCCGGAACGAGGACAGAAACGGATGATGGGACAGGATACACAACGAAGTCAGCGAGTGACTTCGAACCTTGGATCGTTTCCGGGAGGCTCGCGGCGAAGGCGAATGACTGCCACCGGATTCGGAATCGGCCGATGGACCGGTCACTCCCAATCGAGCCTGATGCGGCGCTCCATGGTGCGAATCCGAATCCCGGCGGCTCGGGCAATCACGATCCGATGAATCACTTGGACCCACGTTGCTACTTCTGTAATCACTGAACAAAAACATCCATTACAAATTGTCCAAATTATCATCAAATGCTTCAACTCACCTCGAAAAAGCCGAATCAGAACTCTTTTCCATACTCTTTCGCCAGGATTCTCTTCTAAAAGTCGAATTCCGACCCTTTCGGGTGCTACCCTGATTCCCGGCGGCACCAACACCGGGCACATATTTTTCGACAGGTCGGTAGAAATTAACGCAAATACCGTAGCGCGTTTTGCCCGAGTCCTTATCCGTTAGGGTGAACACGAAGGAAGTTGCATCCCGAACGGCGGATCCGGTCCGGCGTGGTCCAACACTGACGCATCCTTCCGGCTGGCAGAAGTACACCATGTCCAGCGGAAGGGGGAAATCCGTGTGGTCCGTTGGAGGGTAGCGGCGTAGAAGCTCCGGGATCTGAAATTGAGGGTAAGGAATGCATTTTAAAACTCTGAATATTGACTTACGCAAGAAAAGATTTTTCTGATTAACACGTGGTTTGTGAAGTTTGATCAACTGAAAATCATCCAAACAGCACATTGGATACCGGTTGCTATGTGAGATTCGGTAATGTACCTACCCGGCCTTTACTGTACTTTAACAAAAACGCCGGAATTTATACTTTCAACAGGATTTGTTATTTTGTTCCATTCGAAATTCTGAATTTCGTAGCTTTAATGGAATCGTTCCCACCGTTTTCATTCCTGTGTGTTCAGCATAATTTAGGTATGGTGAGGGAAGCAGGAGGAAGTCCTCAATGGAAATATCACCTCAACCTTGTTAGTGATAATTATCATTCATAGGACCTTTCCCGCCGAACAGAGCAAAGAAAGCACAATGAGATTTTAGCATTTCCAGCGAGTAGCCTGACCGCCCACCTTTCTGGAGATTTATGCGAACCATAAAACTACTTAATGGGCGGCAAGGAAAGCACTGCTAACAGAACGTGATAGCCTTTAATTTGTCCACGTGCTGCTGTCCTTTCATTGAACCACGTGATCCATTTGCAGCAGTGTGGCTTGGCTCAAGATTTTTGAGCAGCATTTTATTGCAAATTGAACTCTTCTAGTTCCTGTTGAATTTTTAGTTTAATGTTGAATGACGTACAACTCGAGACCCCAAATCAAAAGAGACCTCTTATCAAAATTCCGTTTCTCAACATGCCCATTGAGCATGATTCTATTTGTAATTTTTATTGAACCTCTTATTCGAAAACTGCAGCTTAATATCAAAGGGTTACTTACTAGTATTTGTTAGTTTTCAGACGAAAATGGCCTACGCTGATGATCTCACGATGTTTGTAAGTGATGAAAAAGAGTTTGATTTGATGAAAAGTTTAATAGATTCTTACAACAGGTCCTCAAAAATAAAGTTGAACTTCGGAAAATCATCTTTTATTCGGATAAATAATTGTAAAGGAGGTCCTTTTCCTATACAAGAAGTACAGTATCAAAGAATATTAGGAATGATAATTACTTGCAAATGGACTAGTAGAGCGCCGATGTGGTCTAGTGGATAGGCTGGCGCGAGTCTGGTGTTGGAATGCCAGGCGTACTGGGTTCGGTATCGGCAAGAAAATTTTTGGGTTCGAATCTCATAAGTGGCTGACAGGTAAGATGTGTTTCCTCTTATAACTGACTATATAATAAGAATGTTCAATCAGTTGCCAGCTGGCCAGGTATATACACGGATGCCGGAATACCTGTAAGTAAACTAGCCCACCTGATTGACTCGTTCTTCCAAAATAAACCTACATCGACACAATACATTCATCCATAACAGTTCATACGAAGCCATGGGGTCCGGGTATGATGTGCGCGTTGCATTGGAGATTTGGCGAACTTAATAATCTAAAAGAATGCATGTGAGCACATACTTAGGCAGAAACTGCGGTGAATCCGTGCACCCATGGTGGATAACCAACATACCAACATACATAATTACTTGCAAATGGACTAGTACTATAAATTTAACGTTTAAAAAACTAATTGATAATTCAGAATTACAATTACTGCACAGCAAGTTTTGTGATATAAATTTAATTGATAAAGTAATTTATTTGAATGTCTTTGTTTTATTTAAATTTTGGTATGTAGCACAAGTATTCCCTCCTACTAATCAACACATAGCTAAAATAATAAAGGCAGTTGGACAGTTTTTCTGGAAAAACGTTACTTTTAAAATAGAAAGGAAACAGTTATATTTAAGACCTGAAGCAGGTGGACTAAATCTCATAGATCCTGAGAGTAAAGCTAAAGCTTTGTTAATCCGCAATATTCTTTATGAAACCAGTGGAAATGAAAATTTGGATGAGGTCTATCTCCTCAACCTAAGATCATTCTAAATTTTACCGAGGAATGGGAGAGCTTGGATTGAAGAAGCGATTATTTTAAAAACCAACTTTTCATTAACAAATGTTAGAGCTTTATATTGGTATTTCATTGATAGGGGAGAGGAAGGCTATATGCGCATACTAAGGAAAGGACTCATTTTCTCCCATATTCCAATAGATATGAGTCTGAAAACTATATACACATGAGCGGACATCTGTTTTACATACGTTAGAACAGTTTGTCTGTTAAAAACTCTTACAGTTTTTGTGAGAATATTTTATTAATAAAAGAAGTCAAAATAGCCAATTTCCGAAACTGGCGGGCTAAATGCGCATATTTATGTTTTTAGCTATATTTCATTTACACTTGTAATATTTGGATATTATTTGATTGAAAACGGTAGAAACGGATGTTAAGCATACGTCAAAGCTGAAATTTTGGTGAAATTTTTTACATCACTAGTTCTTTTGCAAGAAACATAATTAGGTATGCCATATGGCCATATTTCATGGTAATATTTTGTTCATATCGTATTTTTATCGGATCATTATGAAGTTCTTCTTTTTTCGCTGTAACATCGTGATTTGAGCGTAGATTTGATGTTTCAATGATAAAAAGTAAAAGATTTATAAGACTAATCTATTTTTCTTGATATAGGCATTTAACCTGCCTTGATATGGGCATTCAGAACCTGTATCTTATTCCAATATCTCATCATTTACAACCTTGCCAAAAGCTTCAATTTGTTAAATTTCTGATTTCCAGATTAATAAGAAAGAAAAACCATTAAAATTTTTGTTCACAGAATCTGTACGCACGATAATTAAAGTTCAATATATTATATCAAAACTGACAAAAATCTTGTTTGAATTTTTAAATTTTTTTGGCTTTATATAACAATCAAATTTCTTCATGCCATGTTTCAATAGCGTATTAAACTCAAACTGCACTGATTAGATACGTTGAATCTCCAGCCATATCGCCAATCGGCTGTATGCGCATATTACCCAACATGCGCATTTAGGAACACTTCCCCCTACAAAAAAGATCATTCCAAAAATCGAAGAAATTTTACCACTGATAAATTGGGAAACAATTTGGGAAAATTTAAATAGCAACTTCTTAGCAGCTGAAGATAGATCGCGATTATTTGTGTTAGTGAATGATTTGTTGCCAAACAAAGAAAAATTACGTTCGCATAATATAGGTCGCCTGTAAGGCCGATGACATAGTGAGTACGATGCGATGCGAATTGGCGGAAAATTTACGGACGCAGCCTATGCGAACTCGAGCGGCGGAACAAATTGACATCTGCTTCGCCGCGTTGAGTATGTCAGGTTTAAGCGATTCACATCAGGGGTGTCAGGTGTCCTGATTTATCAGGATTTGTCCTGATTTTTGAGACACCGTCCTGATTTTTCAAAATCGCTTGAGTTGTCCTGATTTTTGAAAAATGGCCCTTAAAATGTCCTGATTTGTCCTGATTTTTTAAAAATATCCAAATCATAACTAAATTTATTGTTAAATGATAAGAACATCAAACAAATATTAAATAAAGTAGTTTAACCAGTTAAACCAATGAGATTCTTTGATTTAAATGACATTTAAATGTGGATTATTTATATTAACTGCAGGCCAGCTCGCTTCAGTTTCATAATTCGAGGCGTCTTCAGCACCTATATTTCGCCTTTAGTTATGCAATCTAAGCAGAACTGCATTTTGTTTTCACCAATTTGGTGGTGTCCTGAAAAATCCTGATTTTTTATTCGCGGTGTCCTGATTTTTTACAAAACGACCTGGCACCTCTGATTCACATACATTTTCATCGAATGTGGTTCACCGCATTGAATCGCATTCGCCGGTTCGCATCGCATCGCACTCACTATGTCATCGGCCTAAAACAGCAATTGCGAAATTTGCTCAGAGCCGGATACGAATATATTGCGGTTACTGGGAAAATTTCTAATCGAGCGACGGTAGCCTTCCGTGCGGTAGGCTAGCCGGAGCAGTAAACACAGTTAAAAAATTCACTCTTACTACTAATTTCATTGAAAAGTTAAGAAGTAAATTCTTGAATCAATCTTCAAATCATTATTTTGCAAGAGAGGACAAAACATGAAGTCATCGGAATGAAATATTATTATTCTTAGTATTCATTGAGATTGAATTAATTACGAGCGTTAAAATCCCAGACAAAACAAAAAATATTGAACACTATTGAAAACACATTTTTCTATAGTCCTACACGCAGAAAAATTTATTTTAGATACAATAAGATTTTGAACGAAAATAATAAAATTTTTGGTTGGGAAAATGCACAAATATATTCCTGGTAACTCTGACAACAATTATCGATTTAATTTAAAGTTATCGTTTGATTGAAAACGAAATACACCCTTTTTGAAAATGATCCACCATTCTTGTCAAAATAATAAAAAAAATTTGGGTAAAAACTAAAAAAAATGTGAGGTTCGAAACAGCGAAAAAGATCAGGTATAAAATAATGGGTTTATGATTTGAAATAATTTAGTTTTTCTTTCAATAATTTTTTTGGTTTTCGGAACTTTTCAATATGTTTAGAATACATTTTTTATTCAGTCAATTTATTTTTCAAACTTGCTTCTAATTTTTCTTACTTTCATTTTCTCTGAAATCGAGTCATCCTCGTCAAACAACAGCAGCAGCGGCATCTCTTCCAAAACTACGCACTGGTCAACAGCCCATCCGGTGTTGCTGCTGCTGATTAAAGTTCACATTCACTTGTTCATGATAATGGCCGTGCACAGCAACTGTCGTTGGTTGCTACTCAACGAAGGGTCTCAAATTCTGCCATGTTAAAAAACAAAATAAAAGTAGATTAGTAAAGAAACATTAGATTTTTCAAAGGTAGAAAGAACTTACCTTCCAATTCCAGCCGGTTCCTTCGGAGATTCCAACTCTCGGCCGCGATTCCACCGCTGCTGCTGGCCTTCACCCTCAATGGCAGTTTTCGCCATGGTGTGTTTGATGATCATGATGAAGCAAAATTTTCTCGATTTTTATCTTTTTTCCAATTTTCAACCTATGTTTATATTTTTTTTTTCAACTACACGTTTATTAAAAAATACTAGGTTTTCGTTTGAAAACAGACCAAATTTCGATTTCAAGTAATAAAAAATGAGTGTGCAAAAATAACAAAATTTTGTTATTATTTCCAATCGATTTTTTCATGAAAAGAAACGAAATATATGCATTAAAAATGCAAAATAAAATAACAAAACGTTTTGTTGAACCGACCCCCCGTCTTTTTTCTGCGTGTATTTGCCGCTGATAGTGTTCGTGATATTATGCTGGTTGTTTAACCAACACTTTTCAGTTTTGGGACAATTAACCTAAAAAACGACCATGTGTGTCGACCGGCTGCCCGTTTTTTTGTACCGAGAGTTTTGGAGGTTAATTGTCCCGTCTCATCTGTACACGCTCAGCGAGTGTGCGTAAGAAATGTCAAAAACAACTCTATAGCCTGAGAATTAACGAATTTGGCATGACGAAGATTTTTGATGCGATAAATGCGTCTTTGATACTTTATATGCTGGTCGAATTCAATTATGTTGTCGTTAAAATGTAACAAATCGTATATGAGAAGTTAAAAAAAGGAGTTGTGTACGGATAATGATCTATTATAGGGAATAATACCATTCGCATCGCAAAAAATTGGACTGCGCACTCATAACTGCGAAACTTGTGCGATCTGTCAAATCAGTATAAAATCTGTCGGTTTTCTACATGCTAACCGCTTTTCAGTTAAACTTTATACGGATAACTCCGACTGCAAAACATAGCACGAAATCCAACATTCAATGAATGATCGCTACCGTGTCGTCGAACTCTAAACTTATTTAAACAACTACAGCGTTTTCTTTTTTTTCGTGAATTTGTCCGCTGATTGACCCCATCGCAAACAGTTTTTTTTTATTATTCATTTTTCCGTGATTTCGACCGCTGATTGACCAAGCTCAAGGCAAACACAATTTTTTGTTTTATAAACAATAGATAATCCGATAATAATATTTGGTATACATGTTTGTTTGACAACTTTTTATTAAATCATCTTTAAATGTTTTCCGCTTGTTCATCCGATTTAATTTCAGTCGATAAATAATCCTTATGTAGAACAATGCTCATTTTTTTCTTGAATACTGTAATTTTTATTACAGTGGTACCCTACGGGAGCCCAAATCAGCTATCGCAGAAATAGAAAAAAAGAGTGGATCAGCAATACATCGCATCAAAGAATGCACAAATGCAAAGCCTGTATGGAAGTGGATAGAAAAAGTGATTAGAGAAAAATTCAAAATATCTGTACAATCTCTTGAAGATATTCTTTCGTGGAAAATACAGCCCAAAAACCAATGTCAAAAAACTGTGCTATGGTTAGTCGCTAGGGGAATGAGCTTTAATTTAGGAAGAGTAGGAAATTTATACATTTTAAAAAAACGCCTGAACGGATACAAATGGAATCATAGGGTTGTATTGAAGAAACATTTTGGAAAATATGTAAATCTTTGTAACTAATTAAAAAAAAATTAATGTTTTTTGAATAAATAACCTTATTTTATTAAAAAAAAACCTTCCCGTCGAAAAGCGGAAAAGCGAACCGACAGCGGAAAAGGCAGCGAGTTCGAATTTTTTAGGAGAAAAAGCGCTGCCTGGAGGAGTAGGAGCTTGAGAAGCTGGAGCAGCTGCATCGTTCTGAGGAAACACGAAAATCCTTTCACAGACTCAACGCATCGCCACATGGATCGATCAAAAGGTGGAAGCAGCACTTCGATGAACACCTGAATGGCGCACATGCAGGAGACCAAGACGGTGGGAGAAGGTAGAAGTTGACTGGCAAGGATGACACCGCAGCTGAACTTATCAAAATGGGCCCGGACAAGTTGTCAGATTGCCTACACCGGTGGATGGTCCGGATCTGGGACACAGAGTAGCTACCGCAGGAGTGGAACGAGGGAGTAATGTGCCCCATCTTCAAGAAGGGCGACAAATTGCACTGGGAGAACTATCGGAATGTCCTCAAGGCCGCCTACAAAGTGTTGTCCTGAATCTTACTTTTCCGCCTAACGCCACAAGCAAACAGATTCCTGAGAAGTCATAAGGCCGGCTTCTTAAAAGGACGCGCTACGACGGACCAGATCTTAACACTACAGCGAATATTTTAAAGTAAACCAAAACGCTTTCAATAGAGACCCAATATTAATCGAATTGGCTCTTTTTAGTTTTGTGGCTTTGACCACGGATCCGCCCTCTCAATAAATGGCGCCCAACGTGGGGCTCGAACCAACGACCCTGAGACTAAGGGTCTCATGCTCTAGCGCCTGAGCTAGCCGCGCTGAGACGGAAAACTATGATGATAAATAAATAATAAACACATATCACAAAAAATTGTTAAAAAAAAAACCTGAGACCGCCTTCTCTTTAAGTTCTTATTTAATTTTTGGCATTTCGGCGAGTTGTGAAAATTCAAGGTAGAATATTTAGAAAGAACATGAAAGTATTATAGGTGGAAAGATCAAAGCTAGAGCGCTTTGGGTAGAAGAAATTGAATAATCGGTGAAAATGTGAGCAGGGCTTTTGTTTTGTGAACAGCTTTTGAACTACTTGCGTGATTCTTTGCCGCTTGCCGTTTCAATGTTGATAGGAAGCGATGAAGAAACCCATCGCATTCCTACCCACACTGAAACACGGACGGGTCGAACACATGAGATTGTGTCCGACCGGGCAAAAAATCACCCAAGCAGCGCTCACATGTGCTGTTCTATTGCTAAGCCAATTCTATCGATGCGTGCTACTTTTTTAGGTAAAATAAGATAACAGAATCACCTGGCTAAAGAAGGGGGGAAATGGGATAACAAAAATTACAACACAATTCACAAAAAAAACTTCTCTGTAAGTGTAAAATGTATTCGATGATGCTGGTTACTGTTTTTGATTATTCAACCCAACAGAAAAAAATTTAAAGTAAAACCATAGTATAGGCCGGAACTGTGTCAATGCAAGCTATTTTTTTTTAAATTAAAAATTAAGTAGTTTTGGTTCAAAACAGCACTAAAGTGGCAGCCCACAATTTTGAATTTGACTGGGGAATCGCAAAACTAAGTTCTGATAGGCATACTCAATACTAAGTTCGGCAGTCGAACTCAAATTTATCCTTTTTATTGGAGGGTTGCTTATTTTCAGGGAATTAAAGGATGGTCAAAATTTTTTGTACCCGGATGTTGCTGTTCCGGTACATTACATTGCAATTAAAGAGCGGTAGAAATTTTTGACACCCCCGGCCATAGAAAACTTCCGGATGTTACTTCCCACGGGAAGTTAATAACATCCGGAAGCTTCCGCACATTCCAAGCCGCTCACCATATGTATGATGACAATGACGGACAGAATTTTACGCTAACACGGTGGACATTCCATTATGAAGATCCTTCATAGTCTTCCGGTTATTGTTCCGGAACGACAAAACTTTGCGTCGTGATCGTTGGTTGCTGTTCCGGTTCGAAGTGAACTCGCTAAGTCTAAGGTCGAATTCACAGTGAGCGCGGTGCGAAGTGCGAAGCGAATTTTCAATTCGCGCGGAAAACCGCTTCTCATTGAAACACGTTGAAAAAAACATCGACCGGCCACAGTGCAAGCGAATTTTCGTGCGAACACCTGGCTGGATCGCGCGAATTCATCCTGTTCATCCGGACATACACTGAAAATATTCTCTCGGATATTTTTTATCGTAAAATGATTTATCAAAAAAAATTTTTTCAAAAGTTTATTTATTTAATTATCATTGCCGTTTCTGTTTTGGTAGTGAAAAATGCACGGTTTTTTAGCGCGGATTTTCGAAACAAACGCGGTTTCAGTCTTTTTCTATTGAAACAAATTATAACTGGCAATAAACGACCGGTGGCATGAAAGCCCCACAATATGTGTATAGGGTGAAGGGGCTGTACGGATAGAAGTTGGAATTTGTTATCCGACGCCACCTTGAAATCCAATATGGCCCCTTTCACTCAACTTTAAAATGCTGGAAGTGACTGAAAAGCACATGAAACTCCCACAATATGGGTATTGGATGAAAGTACTCAATAAGTAGAAGTCGAATTTGGCTGTCCGACGCCATTTTGAAAAACAAGATGGCGGTTTCCGCTTAATTCAAAATGCAATAAATAACTGAAAATCGTAAGGTCCATCCACAATATAAGAAATCAGTAAAAGGGATTTACTGACAAAAATTTAACAAAAATTTTGAGAGAACTGCAAAAAAGCACTGAAAAGAATAAACAAAAATATAACAAGTGTTATAAAACTAAAGTAATATTGACAAAAATAATACAAAACTGTGGGAAAATATGAATAACTATTACTAAAATTAAAAAATATGACAAAAAAAATAGTGACAAATGACAAAACTTTGGATAAAACACGCCAAATGTGGTTAAATAATTAAGCCAAAAAATATGACAAATATTACAAAATAGAAAATATGAGAAAAAAATCACAGAAATGGCAAAACTATGACAAATGAGAAAAAAAAATTATGATAAAATTATAATCAAAATTTGATAATAAAATGACCTGACAGAACTAATATAAGGACCAATATTTGACAATAAATTTACAAAAATGACAAAATAATAACAACAAATTTACAATAAAATCACAAAAATCTGACAAAAAATTAGGCAAAATGGCTAGAATATGATAAAGTTTTGAAAAAAATATGACAAAAATTTGTCAAAAATAATGACAATAATCTAACAAAATTATGAAAAATGAGATAAAAATATAACAAAATACTTTCAAATATATGTAAGAAAAATGACAAAATGATGACAAATACGACATAAAAATCACAAAATTAAAAAAAAAAGACAAATCCAAACATATAATAATAATAATAATAATTTATTAATGATGAATATGTAAAAAATATATCGCAAATACGACGAAAAAATGACACAATCTATAAAAATCTATGGGCTTGTGATATGTGTAACTCAGTTGGCATGTAAGTTCCCTCCTAAGCCAATGTCCGTGAGTTCAAATACAAGAGTAATCATCGAATGCATTTGTACTGGAAAAGACTTTCAGCATGAAGAGAAGGTGGTAAAACGAATATAATCGAACGAAAAAAGATAAAACTATAAAAAAAACTTACAATCAAATGAACAAAAAATCTGACAGAACTATGACAAAAATATGACAAACGAAAACATGACAAAATTATGACAAAAATTAAAATAAAATGACAAAAATCTTACAGTACTATGACAACCTTTGTCAATTGTCATAGTTTTGTTTTATCATAGTTTTGTAACATTTTTTCATACTTTTGTTGCATATATTTTTATCACATTTGTAAGATTTTGGTCATAGTATTGCCAGATTTATGTTATTTTATTTCAAAATTTTGTCATACAGACCCCGCTTGATTTTGGCAACATCCGAGCAAAACCCGTTCGTTTTTGGCAACATCCAAAAAAGACGTTTTTTTTGTCTTTTTTTATTTTTTATTTTCATTTTAAACAAATAAAAATTAATGTAAAACGTAATATTAGCATGAAATTTTTTCATTCGGCTTAATTATGATAGTTTTAAACAGTAAAATAATGAATTTTTCCATGTTTAATGCTCATAACTAATATAATTGAGTCAAATTGAAAAATTGTATGCTTATATAAGGTTTTACATAAATTTTGACTAATTTGAATTAAAAATCAAAAATGAAAAAGTGACAAAAAAAACCGTTCGATTTTGGCAACATAAAATTTTCGGGCGTGTTGCCAAAAACGAACGGGGTCTGTATTTGTAATTTTTGATTAGTTATTATATTTGTCATATTTTTATTTCATTTTTCATATTTTCCATAATGTTGTCAAATATTTGTCAAAGTTTTTAATTTCGAGTTTTGGCATTATTACTAATTTGTTGTTATTATTCAGTCAACTTTTATTAATTTTTGTCAGTTTTTTTTTTTAATTTGGTCATGGCTTTGCCATTTCAATGTCAAATTTATCATAGATTTGGTATATTTTTCTAATATTTTTGTAATATTTTTATCACCATTGCCATATTTTTATTAAAGTTTTGTCAGCGTTTCGTAATATTTGTTATTATTATATTGTATTTTTTTCAAAATTTTGTTATATTTATGTCATAGTTTTAGAAGATTTTTTTTTGCGTTTTTCAGTCATTAAAATTATTTTAAAGTTGAACGCAAGCCGCCGTATTGGATTTTAAGATGGCGTTTCATAGCGTCAGACTGCAAAATTCGACTGTTACTAATTGATTGAGTTTTTCGGAATTAACGCGGATTGGTTTTTTTTTTGCGTGGTGCGTATCCCTCGCTCACAGTTTCGTTAATTTGCAAAGATTTTTTCACATGTGATTAATTTTTGCAACACCGAAGGTTTTTTTCAGTGTTGAACCGCTTCGCAATTCGCATGCACTGTGGCCGGCCTTCAAAAGCGAACTTGCGAAATTCATCCGGTGAATGAATATTTCGCTTCGCAGTTCGCTTCGCGCTCACTGTGTTCGTACCCTAAGGGTACGAACACAGTGAGCGCGAAGCGAACTGCGAAGCGAAATATTCATTCACCGGAAGTTCATTTTTGAAGGCCGGCCACAGTGTACGCGAATTGCGAAGCGGTTCAACACTGAAAAAAAACCTTCTGTTTTGCAAAAATTAATCACTTGTGAAAAAATCTTTGCAGAATCAAAACTGTGAGCGAGGGATACGTACCGCGCCAAAAAAAAAAAATAATCCGCGTTAATTCCGAAAAACCACGTTAACTTCGGAAAACCGCGGAAAAACCTTGCGCGTTCTAGGACCGCGGGGATTATGAAAAGGAATCTTAAGGTCATGAATTGCCTGGACTTTATGAGTACGTCGGAGAATAGATTTTTGACACCCAAATCCTGTATGACGGCTTCAGCCTAACACCAACATGCTTTAAATGACTGAAAATCGCATAAAACAAGCATAATGTGGATATTAGGTGAGAAGAATCAATTAGAAAAAGTCGAAATTTGCAGTCTGACGCTATGAAACGCCATTTCAAAATCCAATACGGCAGCTTTCGCTCAACTTTTAAATATTTTAAATGACTTATAATCGCAACAAAAAAATCTACCAAAACTATGACAAAAATATAACAAAATAATGAAAAAAAAATTACAATATAATAACAACAAATATTACGAAACGCTGACAAAACTTTGATAGAGATATGACAAAGGTGACACAAATATTACGATATGATAAAAATATACCAAATCTATGATAAATTTGACATTAAAATGGCAAAGCCTTGACCAAATTTTTAAAAAATCTGACAAAAATTAACAAAGTTGACTAAATAATAACAAAAAATTAACAATAATTCCAAAACTCGAAATAAAAACTTTAACAAATACTTGACAACATTATGGAAAATATGAAAATTGAAATAATAATATGAAAAATATAATAACTAATCAAAATTTACAAATATGACAAAATTTTGCAATAAAATTACATAAATCTGGCGATACTATGAAAAAAATCTTACAAATGTAATAAATATATATGTAACAAAGCTATGAAAAAATATGATAAAAATTTAACAAAACAACGATAAGAAAACAAAATTATGACAAACAGTTGACAAAGGTTGTTATAGTACTGTAAGATTTTTGTCATTTTATTTTAATTTTTTTAATAATTTTGTCATGTTTTCATTTGTCGTATTTTTGTCATAGTTCTGTCAGATTTTTTGTTCATTTGATTGTGAGTTTTGTCTTTTTTCGTTCGATTTTAGTCGTTTTAACATCTTCTCTTCATACTGAAAGCACTGACCATACTGACTGGACACTCGATTTCGTTTTCTGGATAAGTTTTCCAGAAAAAAAAACAAAAAAAAATCATTTTTCCAACAGTACGCAATGTCGATTCCAGAGTGCGCATGGATCGATTTGAAGAAATGCTACCCCAGTTAGGAAATGCCACCCAACTTTAAAAATAAAACACGCAATTTCTACGATAAAATCGGGCTAAACAGGACCATTTTTCCTACAGGGCATTTTTTGTCAAATTTTTCAGGTTCGCCACCTGCCGTCGGTATTGCGAACCAGCAAAATCTGACAACAAAAAATTAGACAGAAAATGGTTGAATTTTTGTTCTAAGAATCAAGTCAGTGTGGTCAGTGCTGAAAGTCTTACCCAGTACAACTGCATTCGATGATTACTCTTGTATTTGAACTCACGGACATTGGCTTAGGAGGGAACTAACTTGCCAACTGAGTTACATTTTTAACATATTCAACATTATGTCATTTTTTTTTAATTTTGTGTTTATTTTTTGTCAGATTTTTGTGATTTTATTGTAAATTTGTTGTTATTATTTTGTCATTTTTGTAAATTTGTTGACAAATATTGGTCCTTATATTAGTTCTGTCAGGTCATATTGTCAAATTTTGATTATAATTTTGCCATACATTATTTTTCTCATTTTTCTTAGTTTTGCTGCTATTTCTGTGAATTTTTCCTCATATTTTTGTCTAATTTTTTTAAATTTGTCATATTTTTGGCATAATTATTTTACCACATTTGTCGTGTTTTATTCAAAGTTTTGTCATTTGTCTTTATTTTTTTGTCATATTTTTTAATTTTAGTAATAGTTATTCATATTTTCCCACAGTTTTGTTATATTTTTGTCAATATTACTTTAGTTTTATAACACTTGTCATATTTTTGTTTATTCATTTCATGCTTTTTTAAATTTTGTTAAATTTTTGTCAGTAATTTTTCATCAAATTTTTTATCCCTTTCACTCATTTCTTATATTGTGGATGGACCATACGATTTTCAGTTCTTTATTGCATTTTGAATTAAGCTGGAACCGCCAAAATGGCGTCGGACAGCCAAATTCGACTTCTACTTATTGAGTACTTTCATCCAATACCCATATTATTATTTATTGCCAGTTAGAATTTGTTTCAATTGATAAAGACTGACACCGCGTTTTTTTTTTCGAAAAATCCGCGCTAAAAAACCGTACATTTTTTATTACCAACACAGAAACGGCAATGATAATTAAATAAATAAACTTTTGAAAAATATTTTTTTGATAAATCATTTTACGATAAAACATATCCGAGAGAATATTTTCAGTGTATGTCCAGATGAACAGAATGAATTCGCGCGATCCAGCCGGGTCTTCGCACGAAAATTCGCTTGCACTGTGGCCGGTCGATGTTTTTTTCAACGTGTTTCAATGAGAAGCGGTTTTTCGCGCGAATTGGAAATTCGCTTCGCACTTCGCACCGCGCTCACTGTGAATTCGACCTACACTGATAAATCATTTCACACATTTTGCAAAATCGTTTCACACATTATCAGCAAATATATGGAGCTGTCAAACTGGAGTGTGATTTTCACACACCATCCTAGTTCGAAATTTACACATTATCCGAACAAGCGGATTAAGGAGAAAATGTGTGAAATCACAATCGTTGTGTTTGCTTTGTCTTCATCAGTTTTGTGCGAGCCAAAGAAAGAACCATCTCATCATGCAAATTCAGCTGCAGCGTCGTACCAAGTCATATAAGAGAATTATGGCAAGTAATCCACAGTATTTTGATTGAAAAACCATAAAATCTAACTCGTTATTTCGTCTTTCAGATCCTGGTATTGCTAGGAGAGGTCTGTAGGTATTGCTCCCCCGACGGCACATAAATGGAACCAGCACTTTAGGATTAATAACGATTTTTTCCGTACTCAACGATTTTATTTTGTAGCGCATATCTATTCGCATCAATAAAAAAACCATTTAAATTGCCAATCTTGAGGTTTTTATTTCCAAAACATTGAAACTATCTTCTCCCGCTTACCTGAGTTGGAACAGAGTGATATTTTCACACATTTCTCGTTTTAAACGCTTTTTGCATAATGTGTGAAACGCACACATTTCGTTTCCTTAAGCGGTATTTCCCATTAGTGTGCAGCGGTACCTTCACACATTTAATGTGTTGGTCTACTTATTTCCAAAACGTGTGAAATTTGACACACTAAAGTGTGAAATGATTTGTCAGTGTAAGGGTACGAACACAGTGAGCGCGAAGCGAACTGCGAAGCGAAATATTCATTCACCGGATGAATTTCGCAAGTTCGTTTTTGAAGGCCGGCCACAGTGCACGCGAATTGCCAAGCGGTTCAACACTGAAAAAAACCTTCGGTGTTTTGCAAAAATTATTCACACGTGAAAAAATCTTTCCAAATTAATTTGCAGAATTAAAACTGTGAACAGGGGATACGTACAGCGCAAAAAAAAAACAATCCGCGTTAACTCCGAAAAATTACGTTAATTACGGAAAACCGCGGAAAAAAACCTTGCGAGTTCCAGGACCGCAGGGATTATGAAAAGGAATTTTAAGGACATGAATACTCGGTGCCTGGACTTTATAAGGTCGCCGAAAAATAGATTTTTGACGCCCATATCCAAGATGGCGGCTTCAGCCTGACATCATTTGACATAAATGACTGAAGGTCACATAAATCAACCACAATGTCGGTATTAGGTGAAAGGAATCAATAAGCAGAAGTCGATTTTTTAAGTCTGACGCTATGAAACGCCATCTTAAAATCCAATACGGCGACTTCCGCTCAACTTTAAAATATTGTAAATGATTGAATGAAAAAAAATCTAACAAAACTATGGCAAAATTATGCAAAATAAAACAAAATTATGACAACAAAAATTACGAAACGCTAACAAAACTTTGAGAAAAATATGGCAAAAGGTGATAAAAATATAACAAAAATATGAGAAAAATATAAAATTTTTTTTTGATAAATTTAACATCAAAATGGCAAAGCACTGAAAAATGGCAAAATATAAAAAAAATCTGACAAAAATAAATGAAAATTGACCAAATAATAGCAAAAAATTTACAATAATGACAAAACTGGAAATATAAACTTTGACAAACAGTTGACAACATCATGGAAAATATGACAAATGAAAAAAAAAATTTGACAAATATAATAACTAATCCACAATAACAGATATGAAAAAATTTTGCAATGAAATAACATAAATCTTGCAATGCTATGACATAGTGTAGTATTGTAAGATTTATGTCGTCCATATAGATTTGTCTAGATTTTGTAATTTTTTCGTCATATTTGCTATATTTTTGTAACATTTTTATTTTATTTTCGGATTTTTGTAATTCTTCTCTCGTATTTGTCATAATTTTGTTGAAAGTATTTTGTGATATTTTTTTTTCTCATTCTTCATAATTGGGTCAGATTATAAAAGATTATAGTTTTTATATGTTTGTCAGATCTTTGTGATTTTATTGTAAATTTTTTGTTATAACAATGTCATTTTTGTAAACTTATTGTCAAATATTTGTCCTGATATTAGTTCTGTCAGATTTTTGTCAGTTTATTTTCAAATTGATGATTATAATTTTGTAATATTTTTTTTACATTGGTCATAGTTTTGGCATTTTTGTGAAATTTTTCTCATATTTTTGTTTAATTTTGTAATATTTGTCATATTTTTGTCTTATTTTTTTACCACATTTGTCGTGTTTTATTCAAAGTTTTGTCATTTATCACAATTTTTTCAAATTTTGTCATTTGTCATTTTTTAGTAATAATTATTCAAATTGTTGCCACACTTTCGTAATATATATATTTTTTTTATTACAATTGTCATATTCTTGTTTATTTCTTTCAGTGCTTTTTAGTTTTCTCAAATTTTTTGTTAAATTTTTGTCAGTCATTTTTCTTTTTTTTTTAGCCCTTTTACTCATTACCTATATTGTGGATGGTTCATAATTTTCGATTTTCAGTTATTTGCTGCATTTTGAATTGAGCGGGGACCGTCATCTTTGATTTCAAGATGGCGTCGGACAGCCAAATTCGACTTCTACTTATTGAACCCTTTCATCCAATACCCATATTTTGGGAGTTTCATGTGCTTTTCAGTCACTTCCAGCATTTTAAAGTTGAGGGGAAGGGACCGTATTGGATTTCAAGATGGCGTCGGACAACGAATTCCAACTTCTATCTGTTCAGCCCCTTCACCCTGTACACATATTGTAGGGCTTTCATGCCACCGGTCGTTTATGGCCAGTTAGAATTTGTTCCAATTGAAAAAAACAGCCAACGCGTTATTTGCGAAAATCCTCGCTAAAAAAACGTGCATTTTTCATAACCAACACAGAAACTGCAATAATAATTTAATAAATAAACTAGTGAAAAATATTGTTTGATAAATTATCATTTGTGATGAAAAATATCCGAGAGAATATTTTCAGTGTATGTCCGGATGAACAGGATGAATTCGCGCGATCCAGCCAGTTCTTCGCACGAAAATTCGCTTGCACTGTGGCCGGTCGATGTTTTTTTCAACGTGTTTCAATGAGAAGCGGTTTTTCGCGCGAATTGGAAATCCGCTTCGCACTTCGCTTCGCGCTCACTGTGAATTCGACCTAAGGGTACGAACACAGTGAGCGCGAAGCGAACTGCGAAGCGAAATATTCATTAACCGGATGAATTTCGCAAGTTCGATTTTGAAGGCCGGCCACAGTGTACGCGAATTGCCAAGCGGTTCAACACTGAAAAAAAACCTTCGGTGTTTTGCAAAAATTAGTCACACGTGAAAAAATCTTTGCAAATTAATTTGCAGAATCAAAACTGTGAACAGGGGATACGTACAGCGCAAAAAAAAAAACAATCCGCGTTAATTCCGAATAATTACGTTAATTACGGAAAACCGAGGAAAAAAACCTTGCGAGTTCCAGGACCGCAGGGATTATGAAAAGGAATTTTAAGGACATGAATACTCGGTGCCTGGACTTTATGAGGTCGCCGAAAAATAGATTTTTGACGCCCAAATCCAAGATGGCGGCTTCAGCCTGATATCATTTGACATAAATGACTGAAGGTCACATAAAACAACCACAATGTCGGTATTAGGTGAAAGGAATCAATAAGCAGAAGTCGAATTTTTAAGTCTGACGCTATGAAACGCCATCTTAAAATCCAATACGGCGACTTCTGCTCAACTTTAAAATATTGTAAATGACTGAAAATTGCATGAAAAAAAAATCTAACAAAACTATGGCAAAATTATGCAATAAAAAAAAACAAAATAATGACCACAAAAATTACGAAACGCTAACAAAACTTTGATAAAAATATGGCAAAAGGTGATAAAAATATAACAAAAATATGAGAAAAATTTAAAAAAACTTTGATAAATTTTCATTAAAATGGCAAAGCACGGACCAAAATATAAAAAAATCTGACAAAAATAAATGAAAATTGACGAAATAATAACAAAAAATTTACAATAATGACAAAACTGGAAATATAAACTTTGACAAACATTTGACAACATCATGGAAAATATGACACATGAAATAAAAATATTACGACATAGTATAGTATTGTAAGATTTTTGTCGTCCATATAGATTTGTCTAGATTTTTGTAACATTTTTATTTTATTTTCGGATTTTTGTAATTCTTCTCTCGTATTTGTCATAATTTTGGTTGAAAGTATTTTGTGATATTTTTTTCTCATTCTTCTTAATTTGGTCAGATTTTTGTAAAATTTTTGTCATAGTTTTCTCAGAACTTTGTCATATTCTAGCCCATTTCTCTTATTGTTTCAATTTGATGTAAAAATTTTGCCATATTTTTACCACTTTTGTGATAATTTTTTTTATTATAGTTTTTATATGTTTGTCAGATCTTTGTGATTTTATTGTAAATTTTTTGTTATAACAATGTCATTTTTGTAAACTTATTGTCAATTATTTGTCCTAATATTAGTTCTGTCAGATTTTTGTCATTTTATTTTCAAATTGATGATTATAATTTTGTAATATTTTTATCACATTGGTCATATTTTTGGCATTTTTGTGAAATTTTTCACATTTTTTGATCAATTTTGTAATATTTGTCATATTTTTGTCTAATTTTCTACCACATTTGTCGTGTTTTATTCAAAGTTTTGTCATTTATCACTATTTTGTTTGTCATAGTTCTTTCAAATTTTGTCATTTGTCATTTTTTAGTAATAGTTATTCATATTTTTGCCACACTTCCGTTATTTTTTTGTTATTATATTTTTTTTATTACAATTGTCATATTCTTATTTATTTCTTTCAGTGCTTTTTAGCAGTTTTCTCATTTTTTTTGTTAAATTTTTGTCAGTCATTTTTCGGCCTTTTACTCATTACCTATATTGTGGATGGTTCATAATTTTCGATTTTCAGTTATTTACTGCATTTTGAATTAAGCGGTAACCGCCATCTTTGATTTCAAGATGGCGTCGAACAGCCAAATTCGACTTCTACTTATTGAGCCCTTTCATCCAATACCCATGTTGTGGGAGTTTCATGTGCTTTTCAGTCACTTCCAGCATTTTAAAGTTGAGTGGAAGGGGTCATATTGGATTTCAAGATGGCGTCGGACAACGAATTCCAACTTCTATTCGTTTAGCCCCTTCACCCTGTACACATATTGTAGGGCGTTCATGCCACCGGTCGTTTATGGCCAGTTAGAATTTGTTCCAATTAAAAAAGACTGCCAACGCGTTATTTGCAAAAATCCGCGCTAAAAAACGTGCATTTTTCATAACCAACACAGAAACTGCAATGATAATTTAATAAATAAACTAGTGAAAAAGATTGTTTGATAAATTATCATTTGTGATGAAAAATATCCGAGAGAATATTTTCAGTGTATGTCCGGATGAACAGGATGAATTCGCGCGATCCAGCCAGTTCTTCGCACGAAAATTCGCTTGCACTGTGGCCGGTCGATGTTTTTTTCAACGTGTTTCAATGAGAAGCGGTTTTTCGCGCGAATTGGAAATCCGCTTCGCACTTCGCTTCGCGCTCACTGTGAATTCGACCTAAGTGTTTTAGTCCAACAAAAAGAGTTCAATTTTTAGTTCATAAGGTCGAACTCAGCTTTCATCCCTCGCCGAAGGAACAAAAAAAGATCAATTTTGAGTTCGCAGTTCGAACTCCGTTTTGAGCCATCACAAGGAGGAATAAGGGTACCTAACTTTATGTTCATAGAATCTAACTATGTTTTGAACCTCGCTCGTACTTAATTTTGAGTTAAAATAAAGGAGCGTGTGGGAGAACCCCATGGTCTTTTTTTAGTTGGTAAACGCAGGTGGGAAATTGTATTGTATTTCAAGGCACGGCGAGCCACCGCGTCCCCCCAGTTTGCTACTCTGGGTCCATCCATGGGTACTGTATGTGACCAAACCTATAGTTTATATAATGGTGTTTTTATTTGTTGTAAATCGGTCGTCTATTGTGTTCTTATTCGCATCCGAAAAACCGAACGACGGATATTGTGCTGTGTTTAATGTGCGGACTGATTTGGAGCAACAAAATCGACCGGCTCCCGACTCGTTGGCTGTGGAAAAGCAGTGAAACACAACCAATAACGCTAAGGAATCGATCGCCCCTGGATGTACCCGCTGCTGGTGTTTATTGCTGTACCAACCAGCAGCAATTGGTAAAGGCTCCGATCAATTGAACCCGGTAAGCTACCCCATGAATCTTCAACAGGTACAATGAGAAGACTCGTGGTATATTTCGTGTATGTCTCCTATTTTCTACTCCCTAAACTCCACCTGGGGCCGCAGACCTAGTTCCTATCTCGAATTGTTTTACACACTATGCTTCAATAGTGGGAAGTTTTTTCGCGCTAGTGCACACCAAGGCAATACTCATAGACGAGACAACTTTCAGCAAAACCTCTCATCCTTACGACTCGAAGTCTGAACTCTTTTCTTACGACTTGAAAACCGACATCACCTCGTCATGGATCGAGATTCCCACATAAACCTCTCCTCTTCGCGACTCTAGGCCTGATCTCTCCTCTAACGACTCGAAATCCGACCCCTCCTCGCAACGACTCGAGGTTGACGTACACATACCTCTCCTCTGCACGATGCAAGGCCCGATCTTTCCTCTAGCGACTGGAGATCTGACCGCTCCTCGTAATGAATCGAGGTAAAAACTTATACCCTTCACTTGTAGATTAAAAGCATCTCTCCTCTTGCGACTCGAAACCCGACCTCTTATCGTAAAGACTCGGGGTTAACCACACAAACCTCTTCTCCTGAAGACTCGAGGCTTCATCTCTAACGACTCGAAGCTCGACTTCTTATCCCCAAGATTCAAGGTTTGCCACCTTTTTGCCCGTCGTAAATATGCCGATCGAGAGCAGCTTATCCTAGAATCGCGCCTGAAACAGCACACCCGCGGGACTTAACGCAACCACTCGGATGATTCCCGACGAAATCGTCATCCTACTCCGACTCAAATAGCTCACCTGGCGTCGAGAGCCACTCCACCCTTGGGTATTCCCCGATCGTGGAATAACCCTTTCCCAACGATTTCCACTGCGAAGAAGGTTAAGTCTTATCCCCGTATCCCCGCCCTTTGATCTTTTTTAAACGTAACGTAAAGACTAATTCTGTTAACCACAAAAGGATCCTCTGTGATGAGCTGAAGTCGTGCGCAAAGGAGCATCTTGGTTTAGAATCTAAACTTTAGATAGATTCACAGCTTTAGCAGAATTTAAGGTCGGTAAATTAAACAAAACCACTGGTCCGCCTGTTAAAAGTTCTTGTTTGGCTTTTGGGTTGCCCGATAAATGACACAAACATATAGCACGAAACTAAGGTTCAAATATCTGCTAGCATCGTTGGAGGCATTCGCAGTTGACCAAAAAATGTATCGAGGTCACAGAGATATTGCTGTTGTGATATTTTTTTATTGCAGGATGCAATTTTTGCAGGACGAATTCTTAAGATTGTAGGATAAAGAATCGCGTTCAGTAGATTCACCACAAAGAACTTCACTATACGTTTCAACTAACCTGAACCGGTGGGGGAGCATTGTGGGCCGCTGGGCCTCCTCCCCCGCCCGGATGATGTCCACCGGCACCTCCAGGGCCATTTCCGCCGCCTCCTCCGCCACCAGGCCGAGAGACGACCGCCGACCGAGCTCCCACAATGGCCAGATAGTCAATCAACCGGGGACACAACGAGTCCCGCTGCTGCTGTTCGGCCATGTTGTTTGTTGCTGTTGTTGTTCCGTGTTGCTGTTGCTACCCCAAGAAGGTTGTTGTTTTCTGCTCCTTGTTCCCGTTTTCCGAGAAAAGGTCCAGCTCTCTTTCTTAGGCGCCGTTCTTTGTTGATGGTTTGCAAGCAACCAGGTTCAATTACCGGACGCCTCCATCGTCAGCGCGCGTCTTCGGCCAAGCCAAGTTACGGATTTACTCTTGTTCAATTTCCTTCCTTGCAGAAGGGCGGTGCAATTATTTTACTTGTTGCTTTTTTGCTTTGTTTTTAGCAAAGCCGATTACTCCCGGCTGTGATAGCAAGTGGGTGTCGTCCAACTTGCGTTCTTCATCTTAGCCTTAGATGGACAATCAATTAGGGTGTATTGGGCGTAGGAAGATTGATAACAATCGACCTCTTCGGAAAGTTTTTTTCTTGTCCAGCTGGGTATCTCGTTTATTGGCTCAATTGATGGGAACTCCTCTGCTGTTTCTCGAGTTGGACATGATGAAATTATCTCCCAAAATGTAGGTTCACTTCATCTGAAAAAAAAATGGAAAACAAAATTCGGTTAGTCTTTTGTCTCGTCAAGGCTTTAAGTTGAATATCAACTTAGTACAACATTCCAAAACGTTTCGTTTTCTGTTTAGCCTTTTCATACAAAGTTAATGGGAAGGTAACAGTACCCGATCCGAAGAGAAAACAAAATTATATCAAGATGAGATATTTTGATATTCAATTTTTTCATATGAAAATGAGATATAATTTAGCACTCGTAGGATGTTAAAATATTTTTTCCACCTACTAATCTAGTGTGTTCAAAATTAGACTTGTTTTAAATTATTTGTCGACACCACTGGATCAATAGACAAACGATTTAGACTTTTTCGCTGTTTAATGCCAAACGGTGACATAATTCCCTTTGGAAAATAAAAATATAACTCTATACCCCCCAACACAATCAACTGTCGCAAACAGAAAATCATTCAAATATATCCCCCCGTAGGTGGCTCTAAACAGCCACAACAGCCAAATCCAGCATCCCGCATTTCCATCATCCAGAATAATGGCCGCATTTCCGGTGTTGTTTGCCCTTATTTGGTGCGTGCGGTTGTTTCGAAATGACGAAGGCAACTTCCACACCTGAAGGATATTGACCCAATGGGGGCCCCTCGAAGCGATAAAACACTTTTACTGCTCCTCTATAAATGGCACCATGTCGCAGGCTGCGGGTGGGCTTTCGGCTGTGCAAGTCAACAAGCAGCAGCGTTATTGCATTTGATTACCGTCTACCTTTTTTTTTATTATTGAAGAGTCGAGAAAGTATTACATTATAGGGTATGGAACTGTATCTTTTTTGTGTGCATTTTCGGGAACTTTTCTCATGTTAACTGCGTACATGTTTATAGCATATTACAATTTACCTTTGTATTTAGAGAAATATTGTGGTGAGATTCCTCTTTTTGTTTTAACCTTTCTTCAAACAGATATACTTTAACATTTAATTAAAAAAAAACTCAATTCATCTATTCTAGCATAGCTTTATGTAAAGGGTGTCTACGATGAAATTGCCACACGTGGGGATGAATAAACCAATTGGTTTAAAATCCCAAAAAAAAAAAATAGAATAAAATAAAAAAAAATAAAAAATAAATTGCCACACACAAAAATGATTCGCAAAATTCGAGTTTTCATCTGATTGCCATTAAATTTTCAGGGATTCAAGATAACTATTAAACTTCAGTTCACCATTTCACTCGTGATTTATTTACAGTCCTTACGCAAATGCTCTCACCTTGACCTTAACCCCGGCCATAAGATTCTGCACAACCTGTGAATCAATCGTTTTTTGCATGTAAACCCATACTTTCTTCAGTTCCTCGACTGTCTTCCCTCGTCTAAGAAGCTCCGGAGTGTTGGGAGGGTTGAACATTTTTGACACGAAATTGACCTTATTGTCCGCATACCACTTCAGCACGTTCTTGAAGTAGTGGCTTGAGGCCAAATCCGGCCAGAAGATTGTTGGGAAGTTGTGGGCCCTCAGGGAAGGAAGCAGTCGCTTCTGGAGGCACTCTTTCATGTATACCTGTCCGTCCATCGTGTTCTGGGTCACGAAAAGTTCACTCCGCTTCCCGTACGTGCAGATGACTTGCCAAACCAGGAATTTCTTCGCAAATTTGGACATCTTCTGAGTGCGGACATGCTCCGGAACGCTGAACTTATCCTTGGCCATGAAAAACGGCCTTCACATATGTTTCGTCGTCCATAATGCAGCATTCAACTTTCGTCAGCATGTTGAGGTACAACTTCCTGGCACGGGTTTTGGCGGACTTGTTCTGCTTTTCATCGCGATTAAGGACCTTTTGTACCTTGAGCGTTCGAAGCCCAGCCTTAGTTTTGGCCTTCTGGACAAAATTTCGACTTAGGTGCAGCTTCTTAGCCACATCCCGAACGTAGGTGTTCGGGTTTCGGTTAAGGGCCCCAACTGATTTATGGTGTTGTACGGAATACATTTTCCTCCACTTCAGTGCTTCCGATCGGTGGTGAATCGTTTCTCGAATAGCTTAATCACTCGCGACACCGTGAAATTCGCGATTCCCAACGTTTTAGCGGTGGAACGTTGCGAGAGATCCTTGTTCTCGTGATGAATGCCCTAGATTTTATCACGCACGAGCTGTTTTTTCGACTCCATTTCCGCGAGTTTTGATCACAGGACTTTATAACTTGCAGGATGTAAACAATGCACTATGAACCAAATCCACCCAAATTTTCATTAAATTCTACCCAACGGTTAAAAAGTTAGACGAAAAATTAAAAAAAAATCGGTTGACAAATTCAGCTTTCATCTTTGATTTCTGAAAAAGTGATATTTTAAGAAAAATAGTTACATTAAGTTTGGACATACTTTGAAACAAGCCGGATTTTACTAATACCGTATTTGTTTATGCCGAGTGTTGCACTAGTGTTGCACTGGTTCACCACTAGGTGCTGTCAAACTGTTTGTTTATTCCGACGGTGTTGCACTGGTTTTGACCTGGTGTTGCACTGCCATCGAGCGGTGTTGCCCCGAAAATTTTGTCAGTGTTGCGAGAGAGAGTGTGAGTGAGCGAGATAGCAATACACTGGCGACGATTTGTGTTTGTTTTTATCGGGTACGGTGGAACACTCCACGAGTGGAGAAAACAAATACAGTATAAAAGTCTTGTGAATTAGAAATCTATTTTTTTTGTAACATGAAAGTTCACATGATCCGTTACAATATAATTTATTTTATAATTGTGATAAGTAAAAATAATGTCATAAATAGCCAAAATCGAACGGTATGTTAACACCCTATTTCTATTAAAAATTCGTTAGAGCTACTTGACCACTCATGATTAGTTTGAAAAGGGAAGGAACGTCAAAAACTTGTTTTTGGCATGTTCGAAAATCGTCTTATTTCGGAAAAAATCTTATTCAATTTCAATATTCATTTGTTTCAATTTAGTTGAATTGAAACCAATTGCAATATCATCTAATGACGGAACGACTTCAATAATTCATTACTTTATTGAGAAACAATCAATTTATTTAAAAAAGTAGCGTTTTTAATTCGGAAAGTAAAAATAAGAAGTTTGAATCAAATAAAGATTTATATAAGACGAATTTATCGTCCTTAGTGCAATTATGCAAAGGTTTTTTTTATGTCAACAGCTAAAATACAAAAATATTATACTATTAATTATACGTGAGTTTGGATAAGATTTTCTTTCTTAGCCTTTGAAAAATAAAATTGAATATCGTTTTTTTCCTGTCATAAATTTTATGTTGAGATGAGCAAGCAATTTGTTTGTTCATTATATTTTAATAATAGAGACAAAATTTCAAAAAATGGCTCTATATTCCATATTCTGTTGACGTTTTCTTTTTTTTCTTTCTTAAAAACCAGTAGAGCGCCAAACATGATAATTTTTTATCTATTTTTTCGCAATGACATCTGCATTTAAATCATTGTCCTCGGCTTGGTGATTTTTCCTTTGAATTTTTAATTAAAGCCAAAAGAAATCTGATTTGCTATTTTTTTTCTCGATGTGATGTTCAATGAATTTCGTTTGACGTCCAAAACATTGAGCGTCACAACGAAATTCATTGTGCTGTTGAATTGATACTCACTACACTGAGTATCACCCAGAAAAATTCATCCTAGTAACAAAAGAAAAAAAAATCCGACGCAGAGTGAGCATCGAACTCAAAACCAGTATCTTAACTGGTCTTGCAAGTGGCACCACTGTGCCATGTATTCTATCTGGGGTCAGTCAGAACGAGGATAATTGTCATAGTCTTTCTGTCACGGCCAATCGAGGATTGAATCCTACCAAAACACGCACAGCGCTCGGCTGATTCAATAGATTTTTGTTTTTCATACTTGCTTCCTGGCGCTTGGCCGACGATTCTTTCCATCTTCCTTTATGATGGGATATGGAGAAATGAGAAAATTTTTTATTTGGTTTCTTTCAGACATATGCATGCGGTGCGTTTGGAAGACAATGCCAGCGGTGACAAAGCTTGTTGATGCCAATTTGGCACTGCATCCTATGCCAATTTTTCAACATCCCAAGGATGTCATGATTGGAGTAAGGTCTGATCTATGGGTGTAGAAAACGCTCATAAAGAATGGAAAAATCAAATGGTGAATTTTAGAAAGGATTTTATACATTTAGGTTTTGTAGCTGTCTTTAAAGGCATTTTATAGGATTCTTACAACGCTATAATTAGCTTACAAAATCCTTAGGACTTGAAATTGTTGCTTGGAATATTTTTGTTAGACCTAAAGAGCATTTTTAAAGCTGCGTATCCACAGAGTTTAATAATATTAAGGAGGAACAAATTCTAAAAAATTCAGTGGTAAAAAGTGGCATCTCCAGCAAAACGTAGACTTCTCGAAAACTTGTAAAGAGAGCTCTGTTAGACGGCATCGAGGATAGTCCCGACATGACATTTTTTTTACGAACACACATACACATTGGACCTCAGTGAAACTTCTTATTACTTAACACTAAGCGTACAGCTCTTAATGAAATCATGACTAGCATGTAACAAATGCTAAAACCACCATCTAAAAGAAAGTGCACTAGGCCTGCCGGGTCCGAGATTCGATCTCGTGGCCGTTGGTTTAGAAGACTCGAACGCCTCGATGGAAGGCTGAACGTTTAGACCCTTTCCATTTCGGCAATGTTGTAGACTATTTCAACCATGAATGCTTTTACAGAAAGTTAAACCAAAGACCAGGTTTAACTTTCAACGATTCCCATAACTCTCTAACGCTGACGAGTTTTACATTGAAGCCTATGTACCATACGAAAGTGATTTAGATTTTTAATCCAATATTAGCCCCCTTCCGCTTTCAAATCCTATCGTCTGAAAGATCTTTTCAGCGCAATCTTTTAAGCTATCGCAAAATCCTCGCAGCTTTTGCCTGTTCAATTCCGGCAAACCACTCTTGAGGTCGGGTCGGGTCGTTGTTTGTCTGCAGCAATAACAATCAAAAAAAAAAAGCAGAGAAGTGTAAACAGGCTTCCTGCCGGATTAGAGATAAGATATAAATTGCATTAGCGGCGGCCTGGCATCTCTCTGGGTCGCCCGATTCGAGAAGCGATGAGCGTCATTAGGCAGGCTTTTGTTGTTTGTTGTGGAAAAATCCCACCCACACCGCCACGCTGCGCTCTGATTTGGCCACCCCCGCCGAGTTGCGAGTTCCCACTCCTAAGTCCGACTAAGGACCGGTTCAAGGGAAGCTCTTATACTTAGTTAGAGAGTGATGTGTACGCACCGGGAATATTATGGCAATGCTGGATGATGGCTCGTGTGTCATGAACTTCACATCAGCCCGAGCTAACTATGACACTGATCCACTTCTGCCGGGAAGTTGTCGTTTGAACGACGAGAGTTAAAACCTGAAGCTGGCAGCCAAATCAGCTGGCTACATTCACTCATTGATAGGCGGGGGTGGGCTTAGCTGAAGATAGGCAAATAAAGGGCAACAACGTGTGCAGCAGTTCATGGAACCGCCCAAGGTTAGATTGGGATGGGGCTTGGCATTGATGTGATGTGATAAAACATATAAGTCAATAATGGAGTCTCCCTGTTATCCGGTCATATGAACATCCATACATAAGTACAGTTGTTTCGAGTTGCACTTCCATTTTCCAGCAGCTCGTGTTCAAGGATGTCCTTGGATGACAGGAAAAGAAGGTAGACTCCGGCCGGGTACCGGAAACTTGAACCTCCATTCCACTCTCCGTTGGACGCTGCGTTTCATAAATGTTTGAAGTGCCTGATTGTTCGTTTGGATTTAGCTCGGTGAGGCTTGAAAAGATTCGCGACGACGACATAATATGGCACTATCACGTTTCCGCTGGGGGATTTGCCAGCGCACGACACACGATGTGTGTTCAATGGAAGTTAGTCGAAACAGGTTGAAATAGGTCGAAACAAGTAGGAATGGATTTTGACAGTTGATAATCTGTCTCTTTCCAATTGACTTCGACCGATTTCAACCAGGTCGTCCGTTGAACATACGTTCACCAATACTAATGCGTGTTTTGTGCGTTGTACACACGAATTTCCAGACAGACCGTTTTCATTCAAAAATTTTTGGAACCTGCGAAACGATTTCCTTTGTGCTTTTCTAAAATTCAATTTGGTTTAAAATTTCTTTCAAAATTCATTAAATGAGCAAAAGTCATCAAATAGAAAACTTCTATAACTTTTTTCGCAGAACGCAAAATTATTTGAAGTATTAAGGAAAGTTTGATAATTGATTCAAAACTTTTATTCTAGAATGTCACGTTTTTGTTTTCAATTTTTGTCAAAAAGCGTTAAATTATTTTTCAAACTATGTTCTTATTCAGTTACACTTCTTAATTAAAACCCATTCAAATGACGAGCTAGTGTTTTTGTATGTCTCATTTAGAGTTTCAATTAAAACAAAAGGTTAATTGAATTGCAATTTAAAATTTACAATTTAACATATTTTCAATTAGGGTAACGGACTTATTTTGGACCAGAAGACCTATTTTGGACCACCTTGTCTAGCTCTCTTATAAAGCAATTAATAATGAAAAGCAATAGTGCATTACATTAAGTGCCCGGGCTTCAACAATATTTGCTTAGAAATTTCATGATTAATTGTTTTATAAGAGAGCTAGACAAGGTGGTCCAAAATTGGTCCTCTGGTCCAAAATACGTCCGTTACCCTATAACGTCGTCAAATAAAATTAGGTTGATTAAAGTGTTAATTCCGCCGGAGGCGAACCAAATTTCTGACTTTTTTGTCAACACTTATTATTAAACACCTTTTAAGGTCAAGTAATATTCCGGAACTCTACGAAAATTTTACTTGGAAAAAATCTCCATGGGGGGCGGGTTCGCACGGCTTTGGTTGGTAACTAAAAAGTTCAAAAGTATCTCCCGCAAGCACCACATCAAACCGTTTGATTGCGGTGCCAGCAAAGATCATGTATGAAAAATTAATTGCAGGAAGCACAGCGACAATCCCGACCCGAAACACACAGGACCGACCGCCGACTGAATCCTAACATCCAGAGCACGAAAGTGAAATGGCGAAAACGAAACAAAAACATGCTCTCTGTCTAACACATACGCTGCATGTGTGTTAGTGTGGTAGAAATGAATCCTGCTTTCGAGCTGGATCGGTTTCGACTAGTTTCGATCGATTTCAACTTGCTCCGTTGAACAACGACCAGATCTGTTTCGACCAAAACATCAGCCGATTGAACAACGACCACTTGACAGAAACTAGTCGAAACCAATCGCTACTTACGATTGAACGCAGCTACGGTCCTAGATCCTACCAGGTTGAGCGCCATTTGTCTGGCTGTGATACACAATCACGTGTCTTCTTCGGTTGGCGTAAGATGAGAGTTTTTCTTGCTCGGGATGTGGGTAAAATGTTTGCACGAGTTACGTTATTTTCTATTGATGTATAGTTAATTCAGAACCTGTAGATGGAATTTGAATCTAAGTGTTTTTTTTTGTAAAGGACAATCTGGAGAGTTTGGATTAAATTGGGAAGTTGAAAGATTGGTTTTGAATATCCTATACATTCAGAAATCAGGGACTACTCCAATCATGGCATGAAGAAATTTGCACATAATTGGCACATGATTTGCGCAATATTGGGATTAGAGAGCTTTGCGTCGAATATTATTTTGAAAGAAAAACAAACCTTTTTTCGTTTCTCACTACCCCTTTACAAGACAAAAGAGGAATGAGACAACCACCGGCCAAGCACTAGGTACCCTTTATTACACTCTTGATGTTTTGGCTTTTAAAAGTTGGACATTTATGAAAAGATGACGTTTGGCTACGAACGCCTTAAGATGAATAATAAATAACAATTTATTTTAACAATTTCTAATCAACTAATTATGGTTAAACTTTACCTGGTCTGACATTTATTTTTGAATTAAGGTTTTTTTTAAATCTGTGTTTTAAAAATAGTTACATATACCGTCAAACGGGGCATCATGCAACAGGGTTAGATGCAACAATCGTATACCAAAAAACTTATTCAATTTTTATTTTAATATAATGCAATAAATCCTCATTTGATTGAAATCTCATCCACTTGGAAAATTTAAAAAATCGAGCAATAGATGAACATTTTTTCCCATTTTTCGATACCATAAAAACATTACCCAGTATAACGGATTGGCTTGATGATATCACCTACAAACTTGATATTGCTTTTATTATCTTATACCAACGCTGTTGGTGTAAAATATTTTTCGGACAATCACCAATATTTTTTTTTAAATAAATATTTATATAATTCAGTTACAAGTCTGGGCTAAACTGCATCAAAATGCAAATCAAAGATTCACCATTGCATCACTCGTTTGTTATTTTCAAAATTTTATCCAAACAAACATTATTTTTTATCATTCCAGCTAGTGAAATATTTGAGTGAAGTTTTTTTTACCCCTGCATGTATGCAGCACCCTTATGACACATTCAACGCGCTTGTGCCGCTCTCAAGTGATTTTTATCCGTTCGCGTATCCAAAAAATCTCAAACTGGTAAAAAAAATTGGTAATTTAAATCACACAAAAGCAACGGAAAATAGAGAATTAAATTGTTTTTTACATGTTTTTTATTATTTTAAATAAAAAATTTGTTGGATAAGTGTAAATGTTGACAATTTTTTCACAAAACGATTAGTTAAAATACAGTAAGCTTTTCTTCTACGCGGTAATACGTACCGCGTAAAAAAAAATTCGCGTGAAACAAAAAGGCGTAAGAACCGGGTTTATTGCGGAAAACTGTGTAAAAAAAACTTTTAAAGTTGGGGCAGGGAGGACCTGACATAAATGACATGATATGGCAATTGTCATGACAATGACATTGAGAACTTAGACCTGAGACCTGAGACATTAGACAAGAGACATGAGATTTGAGACCTCAGACATTGGACAAGAGACATGAGACTTAAGACCCGACACTTGAGGCCAAAGACATAAGACCAGAGACATGAGACATGACTCATGAAAAAAAAACCATACTGTATATGGATTTATTTTTTTTTTTTTCGAAAAATGCATATCTAATACGTGTTTAAAGTCCACAAATACTGCTTCATTGTGCAAAAAAAAAAAAATTTGTTTGCCTATACCAATTTAGGATTGTTTTAAAAAGCGAACTAAAAAAAGTCGCAAATGAGTGAATTCACGTCGCAAAAAATTTATTTATTTTTATCATTTCAGCTAGTAGAATATTTTGTAGTATTTTTTTACCCCTACATGTATGCAGCACCCTTATGACACATTCAACGCGCTATCGATATTTTTTGTTAAAACTAAGATTTTTTCGGCTACATTGCTCATGCATGATTATTTTTCACCTTTTACTGATGAAACTTTTTTTATTTATATAATTTCCCTTAAAGATTTATTTATAAACGGTCTTTGAGAAATGGAGAAATGGATGCATCTTACCGGATACAGCCAGCAGGGCTAGAAAATATTATCTTCCTTTTGAACATTACGAAAATAATTGTTCATCTGCACTCTTCGTCTGGCTCTTGTGAATGCTTCACACACATTTACCCAGGTTGCGAGATCGGCGGGTTTTATCCTTCCAAATCTTTTTGCTTCGTCCATTGTGTGCCAAATTTAATACCATTTGAGGCCCTTGGAGCCAAAGGGGTATAAGTGACAAAATGGAAAAAATCGAGATAACCATCTAGAACGAATCCTTGACTGTCAATCATCATATACTATTTTAATCATAATTTTGTTTCACTATTTTGTTATGTTTAGATCTCGTTGAAAAAATCGTGCTAACTGAAATTTCCTTTTTGTTTGGAGCCAAAGGGGTATAAGTGCTGCACTTATACCCCTTTGCCTCCAAAGTCCATTAAACTGATGTACTTATACCCCTTTGCCACCAACCCTAACTTGATTTCATGAAAGTAATGTTTTTTCATCGGGACCAAAAAATTTTAAAATTAATGTAATTCACTTTTCTTTTGAATAGCTGATGATGTTTAAAAATTTACCATTAACTATGATTCATCTGATTGCATTTAGTGATAATTCTAGTAGAAAAAAAAATTAATATATTTAATTATTTTTTCTATTTCAATAACAAATTAGCGGATCACAAATTCCTGATTTCTGGATATATGAAGTGTGTCACGGATTAAAGGCTTATAAAGTACAAAAAAAATGTATTTGTACGAGATAATTGGGTTAATATTGAAGCGCCTATAGTTAATTTACTGTAAAAAACCAACTCAGAGTGACCGCAAGTCCCATTCCAATACCCAATTGATTAGGCAAAGACGTACAAAACACGTGGTGATTGGAATTTAGTGGAAAATACCTTTCACGAATTATTATAAATTAATCTTGATGAAAAAACGTTGTTTGGAGAGATTTAGTAGAAGTTGCCAAGACCAGGTCGATCTTCAGCCATAAAATCTCTTAATCTACTGTACCAGAGTATATTTCTCATCAAAACAACAAAAAATATATTTATACGAAAACTAATTGACTCTTGTAGCAATGAATATTTATGGTTTCTTACCCATATCAATAATATAAAAAAACCTGGATGTGAAAATTTGTTGGTGGCAAAGGGGTATAAGTGAATTTATTTGATGGCAAATGGGTATAAGTTCATGTGTTTGGAGCCAAAGGGGTATAAGTACCAAATTTAAAAAATATGTATCGCCTCAATAAACGTCAAATAAACGTTGTTTTTTGGGAAAATGTTGTAAAATGCTTTGTTTTTATTTAGAAAATCATTCACATGAAAAAAATTCATAAAAAAAATCTATGGAATTTATTGGAACACAACGAAGTTCAAGTGCTTTTTTCTCGAAATCAGGTTTTATGCACTTATACCCCTTTGGCTCTAAGGGCCTCATTTGATGATTCGCCTTCCAATGGATATTTTGAAGCTTGATAACATTTTTTCAGTTTTTTCCACAAAAAAAATTGGTACCTACTTTGATCCAAGGTTTTTTGAAACACGAGGTTCTCCGACTTCGACAGTAAGTAGGCGAGGAGTGAGCGGGGCTCTAAATGAGTTTGTTTACAAACATAAAATTATTTTCTCGTGTCAAAATTTCTACCACTTTTTCCCTACACGAGTGAACTTGCTCTTAGAATATCCATTGACTGCATTCTAGTAGAGAGATACTAGTTTTAAAGCTGTTTTCCTATCTTTTGTAGCCGTTTTCTCTGAATCCTTCAATTTTTCCGTACAACGACGTAACGAAAGCGCTTGCGAGAAATATTAATAAACTCATCACATTTTCCCGAATATGCGTAAAAAACCAAGTTAAATTTCGACATTAAAATGTGGTTGGTCGTGGCCTAGAGGATAGCGTTCCAGTCTTCTAAGCCAGAGTCCATGAGATCGAATCCCGATCACGGCACATATAGTACTCTTTCTGTGGTCTGGTGGTTTTAGCATTTGTTAGATGCTAGCCATAATATCCTTGAAAGATGTACGCCTTAGAGTTAAGTAAATTAGACATGAAGTTTCACTGAGATCCTATATGTGTGTGTTCGTTAAAAAAAAAAAAAAAAAAGTTATCAAAATCCGGGCAGAACATAAAAATTCTTTGTAATCAAAGAATATTTTCAAAACTCTGTGATCTGTGACACAAAACCTGTGTGAAAATTTGCTCAAAACTCTGTGAAATTATATATTTTTCAGGGTATAACGGGTACAAAACCTTATTTGATTACAGTTTGTTTTACACATCTTTCTTTTTTAATTTGGCAATTTATTTGTTACGTTAAATCCAGCACATGAGTTCGCCTTTTTTCATTATGAGTTTATTAATCATCCGAATCTTACGCTCAAAACTTCAAAAAACAATCAACGTTAAAAAAATTCTTATATCAATACCAGCTCGTTAGACCAAATAAAAATGCACATTTTTGAAAAACGGAAAATAGAACTTTGAATAGAATTTGCACTTCATTAGTTATGATTGGTAATTAGTTTATTGCTGTTAATTAGTTTTGCTGAACTAAAATTTGGTATGTGATGATAATGCTTCAAGGTAAAGTTCTACTCGCTCATTTTCACCGACTTTCATTTCTTCTAACTTTCAATCAGTCTATAGAATTTCATAATCTTGAAATGATCTTTACTTCAAAGGACATAATTTTTCACCGAGAATGTCGATAAACTAATTAACCGAAAGTAAAACTTTTTCTTAACTAACATGATTTAAATATGAATTATGTACACTAATGTAGAGATAAAGTAATAGAATTCGTGTTTTGAATCATCCCTTTCTTGAACTAGTTTTTTTCACAATAATAGTAAAACGCCCTGAAGTAGAGTAGTAAAAAAGCAGTTTAAATGTTCAGGAATACACATTGATATTCCTTTACAAACAAAAGAGCTAAACTGTGCTTGTTTAAACCCGAATTTCGAAAACTTAATTAAACCGTGAGGAGTTGGTCAAAATTATTTTAAAAAATACTGCAACTCGATAAAGGAATACAATCTATCTACCCTATAAAATCATAAATTTTTGCAATATTTAGTTTGAATATACCAGATGGCAATTTTAGCCTTTAATTACCTGTCTTCTATTCGGCCTTTGATGTTTCTAATTCGAATTCCCATTTCAAATGTGCGTGATTGTTTTTTTTTCTATACTTTTGAAACATCATTTATTATTCATCAGCGGACCGGCCAACCATTTCAAACGATATGTCTCGACAAGGAAAAACTTTTCATTTCATCTCTGGAGCTAATCTTCCAAGTTGATTGAAATCATTATTCCTAGATTTATGTGCACAACTGAGTGCCTGGTTCAAGCTTGTGGTATTAATTCACACTGGTTGATGGGGAACTTCTATGCTTGCAACACCAGAAAACATTTCACGATAATTTTTAATCATCTCACTTTGTGAATCTTAATGGTATTGGTTTCCTAGAAGATACATTGGAAACAGTTCATTCAAAACCCACTTTCACAAGAGAATTACAAAGTTGAATCAAGAACAAATATTTTTTTATGTTGTCATACACGCACAATTGAATTTATTGTTTTCGATGAAATTGTTTGCAAACATTGTGCAGAAATTCCCGAAAAATCAAATTACGGAACTCCCCGCCAGGATTCAATTACGTTTTCCAATTTCGGTCGGCGGCCCGAGACCGAATTCGAAACCATCCAATTTATATGGCTCGGAGCGGAGGAAACTTACTGAGCCAAACATACACACACATGATAAAAATTGTTATGTATGAACCCACTCAGACAGACACACCCTCGAACGAAAAAAAGGAGCAAATGACCGAACACGATTCCTGGTGCAGAATTTCCAGTTTACCTCCACTCTTTTTTTTTTTCGTTTGACGAAATCCGAACGATTCGATAACTGGAAGAAATGGGAAGCAGCTCGATTATTTCCCAGGAAAATTTATGATGCCACCCAACTTTCTTCGACATTTCTTCGAACTTTTCGTTATTATTTTCCCCGGAGAGATTATTGCATTCTGAGAACAACACAAATTTTGCTACCCGTTCTACAACAGAACGCAGTTCAAGGTCACATTTCCCGGGTGGCTCCAGAGAGTAATCCCCAGCTTCCCGAAAGGAAAACAGCAAAAATCTCGAACCGCTTTGAACCAACCAGTCAACAACCACTTGCTGAGCTCAGTTCAAGGACTCGAGGCAGCAAAGGAAATCGACCCCCCCCCCCCCTTTTTGGGGATAAAATTGAAAATTGTTTGTTGACGGTGGGGAATTTACAGCAAAACCTTTCGGAGGTTCTTCCCCGAAAGCGCTATTCCACCGTTTTGGTTATGTTTATTTTGCGTTGCGGTCTGGCTCGCTTCATTGCCAGGAATTTTATGGTTCGTTTGGAATTTCTCCCTCTTTTCTACTGCTGCCGGCTGTACTGTACCTTCTGAGGACGACGACGGGCTGTGAGAAAACCCCTGACAGAGCCGATTTTTGGCATCATCACACATACCTGTTGCTTCTGCTGGAAGTTGCGAAATTTCGTTATGATGGGGGTCCGAATAAGGACGAATCATTTGCGGCAAACGGTTTTTACACTGAGCAACGAATATTTGGTTTGGTAACGAGCTAAATACCAAATGTTTCCATAATTTTAAAAAATAAATAAACTTTATCGTGTTTCATGAGAAACGGAAATTTATTTTAAACTTAAATCTTAATATGAACGAGTTGTTTAGAGCAATGTACAGTAAACTGAGTCGATTTGGGGTCATTTTCAAATTTCACAAACCCTGGGGTTTAATAAGCTTCATATTGGTTCAAAACTGCAAATCAAAGAGACAACTTGTAAATTTCGTTTCCATATGCTCGAATATGATTTTTTTTTTACTTTATTCAACTTTATTACGAACGAAGAAGTTTGAAAAACTGTTGAAGGTCTTTAAACGGTGAATCTATTTTTAGTGTAGTGTGTGTTTGCTTTTCCCTAAATTCTTCTTAAATTAAAAACTTTCTTAACTGCCTCTAAGGAAAAGGGAAGGAAGGAATATGGGATAGGATTTAGGATTAATGTTTGGAAAAGGAAGGGTTTTGCATCACGCATTCGCTAACATTAAAATTTCATTCATCCAAACATTTTTTTCATAGTAGATTTTTTGGTAGTATTTTTTACCCCTAAATGTGTGCAATATTCTTAAGTTCAGAAAAATGTAAAAAATGGTGTTTTTATGCGTGATTGCTTTTTTGGCATCAAAAATTTATCAACCACTATAAATTTACAAACTGACACTTTCAATATTTCGAAAATTAAAATGTTTGGCCTCAATCTAATGATGCGAATTTGTTTACATAAGTGTATCAAATCTTCCGAAACAAAATAAACAAAAATTTTGAGGATGCACCATTTGATGTAATTTTTGCATCAACTCGCAACATTTTCGGAATTTTAAACCGTTTTCAACGGTGGAATATTTAATATGCTTCTTATTGACCATTCAAAGAAAAACCAACAAATTTTGATCATCGGGATTGAGCAACAAACGTTTTGAAATAAAAGTTGCTAGGTCGGGTAACATAAGTTTCTCTTCATGTATTTCAAAATTTTCGCCTGTTTCATCTTCCATATACCTTCTAAGGACCTTGGCAAGAGCAACGGTCGGTTGAAAAACAGTAAGAATATCAAACGGGCCATAAATACTGTTAAAAGTTGATCCCCGGTAGAAAAGCGCCTATAAAATACGGAATTCCGATAACCACGTTATTTCGCTAGCGAATTCGGACCAGTTGGATCCAGTTTGGTTCAAAAAGATTCTCAAATGCTTAATTCACAAATATATAATCTTAAACAGCAATTTTTCCAACAATATCTTACTTTTATATGCAGTGTCCGTTTTACCCGACCATTTTAAAAAAGTGTCATTTGCAAGCATGTTTTAGATAGTTATAAAAACAGTTTTGAGAAAATTTATGTATGGCAATGCATGGATAAATGCGATAGCAAACAACCAAAACTGCTCATCTGTGCGAAAACTGCGATGAAAAAAGCTATATCTGATTTTCTATTGCGATTCTACCTTAGGGTGTCCTCTTACCCGACTTTCCCCTACGTTTTCATTAAAATCAAAGTTTATTGCATGTTGTCACTTTTTCTAAATGTAGTGAAAATCGCATGTTTTTAGAAAATTAAAAATAAGTGAAGCAATCAATAATTTTTCTGATTACGTTAGTTTGACTTCTCACGAACCTTAAAGCTTTTGATGCATAAGAGGTATGATTATCTGTGGACGTGAGTTTTTTGGAAGTCATTGAAGTTGAAACAACATGCAACATGTTGCTCCAGTTGACGGTAATCCTTCATAAAAGTAAGAAATAAATTTGAACGAATATTTTGAGAACAACTTTGAAAAGTTGAGTTCCGTAAAACATTTTTTAGCATGAAAATCTTTAAAGATGGCATTTAATTCAAGTTTTCACAGAATAGGAATGAGATCTATTCAAGATGTTGACAGTACGAAATGGTTCCAATCAAGGTCAGAAGTCTTTCTTCGGTAAAAAAATAGCTCTAGAGTTATTGAAATTTATTCTAAAATGAAGATCTATCCGATAAACTAAATAAAATTCGTGTGGATATAGCCTCTATCCATACCGCTTGATCAACTGTTCCGAGTTGCGGCGAATTGAGCCATTCAGTTCCGCTTTAGATCATTTGCCCTAGAGCATGGGTGGCCAATTCATGGCCCGCGGGCCACATGTGGCGCGCGACCAACTTTTTGTGGCCCGCGAAACTCATTTGAAAAAAAAACATGTTCTAAGAATTGATCGGTTTTTCTTGGTCTGCGTATATCATTTGGAAAAAAATATATTTGAATCTACTCTTACTAAAATCAAAACAAACATCTGAAAATCCATTTAAAGTTATATAAGCCAAAGTGGTAAAAAAGTTTAAAAACTAATTTCAAGAAAACACGCTTTCAAATTCTTGTGTTTGGCAATTTTCTATACATTTTTCAAACATTTGCATTTTTCTTTCGAACGTTAAAGTATTCGAATATAATTTTAAAAATCTAAGAAATTAAACATGGAGAATCGTTTGGCATAATAAACTCAAAATAGGTCATTTTTCCACTTATACCCCTTTGGCTCTGCGGGTCTCATATAATTTTACAAAAAAAGGTTACCGTCACCGAATCAAAACAATTACAATTACAATTTTTAAATTATCAAAATTGTACGGTATTTGACACATTATCTGTAAATTCCAAGACACACTTTTCAAAGTTTCCCGATTGAGTTTAGGTGACTACATATCATTGGTATGAAGAGAGCATTCGAGCGGACTCTAGTTTTGATATTGAGGAGTTGAATAGTCTCAGAAAGATAGTAAAACCGTATCAAATTAGTTTAAAAATCGTTAAATGTAATGTAACCAAAGCATATAAAAATCATAATTCAAATCTTTCTTATATGTTGTTGTTTGCTAAGCTTTAATAAAAAATGTATATTTATGAAAATCAAACCAAATTCAAATATAGTTTAATTGGCATCTTGCTCAGTGTTTATGAACATCAATAATGAAAAATTATACCGAATTTACTGTTGGGTAGTAAAATTCAACTAGAACCGGTTTAATACTTACATATCTCTCAGAAGAACGATTTTTTTTAGCAAAATTTTGACTTGAAAAAAGTGCAATGATTAAAAAAGACTAAAATTCGTATTTATCTTGTTCATAGAAGGCCTTCCAAATTCACTTGACAAATCGCGATATTGAAAATTAGGAAAGAGTTGGATTAAATTAAGGCTGAGGTCCATACTTTGAAAAATCAATATTATTTATGATATTATTAGAGTCCGTTGAAGAAATTATTCTTTTAAATGTCAAAATCTTGTGAACGCTTTTTTTTTCAATAATAGCATTCTGCGGCATTTTTTTTAATTTGTCTATCAAATTTTCGAAATTTTGAAAAAATGGGCGTCATTTTATTTTTTAAGTTTTGAAATAAAATTGACTTTATGTTCATTGTAAACCGCTGAGATTTTAAATTCCCGGATACGTGTTGAAAGAATTTTGGCAACCATATTATAGATTCATCTTAATAAGTCGTTTTTGTTACTTGCATATTTTTACAAATTTTGCTCCATTTGAAAAATAGTATAAATATTACGCAAAACGAAATGAATTCTGCCTCCCAACTCAAAAACGACTTATTAGGATGAATCTATAATAAAGTTGCCAAAATTCTTTCAGCACGTATCCGGGCCGGAAAAATCCGGACTATTTTCATTTTAAAACCTGGTAGAATATTGGCATTTGATTTTAAAATTGTCGATCAAAACTCCAGGCAATATCAATAACAAAAAAAACTTGAAAAAAATGTCCATAAAAAGTTATTAGCAGATTTTAAATCGTATTTTAGGCTTCCACAAAACCTGTCATGATTATATTTATTGTACTTGCTAAAAAATTCTCGTTTTGGATGCATAAATAAAAAACTTATACAATACAATTGGGTTTTTTTTTGTTCGGTTTGGCAACCGAGTCGAATCGGAATTTTCCCAAATTTTGTGTTTAATATCGATGAGACCTAGGCAAATGTTTTTACAGCGTTTTTGAATCACTGCTATTTTTTTTTTCGAATACTCCAGAACAATGTTTCTTTGGCCCGCCAGTCAATCTCATTTCTGAAATTTGGCCCGCCTGTTGAAAATGTTGACTACCCTAGAGGATGATAAAATTTTATCATAAAGGTGGAGCATTCAAACCAGGAAAAGCGCTAGAGGTAGAGTTTGGATTAATGAAACGTTAGTTTTAAATTTTCTTATTGTATTATACATATCTGTTGAAAAAAAAACATAAAAATCATATGTTGTCTTAGAAAGATTTCAGATAAGACGACATCATGCGCCTTTGGGTATGCAACCAACAGGTGAAAGTTACACAAACAGATTTTAAAAGTTAGTTGGTATATCCTAGGGAATTGGAATGCAATGAAATGTATTTAATTTGAAACATCTTTTTTCGGTTTAAGCCGTGTTGGGCGAATTAATCGATGAACGTATGTATGAACTTCCTGTAAAGTGTCTAAAAGTTGTGTATCCAACTACTATGTTCGAATCCATTTCGAAAGAGAAAGTTAGATCTCGAATGGATAAATTCAGGTGAAGCATTATTGGTTAAAGTGTTTCTTAATATGCCAACTAATTTCCGTTTATGTTTAGGTAGAGACAGAAATTGATCAGTTTTACTACAAACTCCGGCATATGTTAAAAAAGTTTTGTGAGTTAAAATAAAAATGTGATCTATTCGTCAGGAGACGTTAAAAACAACATAAATTCAGAAACATTTGGATTGGGCGTTGACTGTTATGTTTAAAGTTCGTGGAAATTCTGTTGCATCGATTAATCGAAGTTTCAGAGAAATTAAAATAATTCAATATTCAATGAGTTTAGACGCAGACTAACATACTGAAGAGTTTTGGGTGAAATTCAGTTGCTTGAATTTACAGTCTTTAGATACAATGACCGAAGTAAGAATTTTAAAATATTATTTTAGCTTTACGGATTTAGGTTTATAGCTTTCAAGTTTTCTTTCATATAACCCTCAGGAACAGGGATGAGCAACGCGCGGCACACGAAACGTCAAAGATTTACCTGGCATCGCGAATTATCATAAAATACAAGTCCATATAAAACTAAAAAGAATGGTATGTTTGCGACCTCATCTAACATGCTCTTCACTGGATTGTTTTTGCATTAGTCCCACAATCATTCAGTTTTTTCATCATTTTCTAGTATTGGAAGCATTTATTGAGTTCTATTAAATTCGAAATGCTTGAAATCGGATCGGAGGAGTTAAAAAAATCGTAAGGCCATAAAATAGGCATTCCGAATTTTTACCTGTACATATACGGGCCAGGCATAACTGGTCAATTTTTCGAAAAACCTGATAAAAATCGGGCATTTGATCTTAAATTTTCCCTCCCATCCAAAAACCGAACAATATCCAGGCAATTTAAGCTTAATTAAAGTACTACTCGAACAAAATCAGAGAAAATTGAATTGAGTCACTTGGAGTTTTCTTCTAAACTAATCAATTCTTCAAAAAAATTACCAATGTTGAATAAAATAATTCTAAAATTTTGTTTTTGCCCCCATATCTACATCATAAACAATCATAATTTATTTGAATTTTTGCTAAATTTCACCACTAATATAAGTAAATGCGGGCGCAATTCGGGCCGGTTTCCATAAAATTCGTACGTTCGTGCCCGACTGGATTTATCTCGAATTATTTCTTGAATATTCAGGATTTTTTTTTTTCATAAAACTTGCCAAAAACTGGTTTGTTTCGTTTGCACTGAAATATTGACAAAAAATGAAACCATTAACTAGTGAAATATTTTTGTCTCGAAAAATCATGCCAAAAATTGATATATTGAGACATTTTAGGAATGCATATTGGCAATTCACATTATCAATGTCACAAAATTTTCATAAACCAACCTTAGAAATCCTGTTCCTGCAGTGGCATTGTAATTACATTAAGAAAATCCTTGGAAATTGTTAACAAAGAATCAAAAATTAGGAATCAAAACTGCAAATGAGATTTTTTGGCAAAATATGCTTAAAAAACCTTAAAATAATGGAAACTTTAAAACTTTGTCCAACATTCCATTGTTATCCAGTACTTAAAATTGTTAAAAAAAAAACTTTTCAAAAACAAGCACAGAAAAGGAAAATTTAAATCAATAAAATTCGATAACGATTCGACGTCAAAGGCTAAGAAGACAGCGATTTCCAAAAAAAAATCTAACCATTAGTTATCGCAAGAGACTTTCAAATAAAAGTAGGTACCACCAACTTTTATAAGTCGTAAAAGGTCTTTAGAAATTTGGAAAAAGCAATGCAAATGATATCTCTTTATAGAAGAACAAATAATTGCAAAGAAGTTCAAATCAATAAAAAAGACTTTTCAAAAATAACCATTCAAATTTACTAATATTAATTGATTTCTCCTGGTGGTCCGACTCAAATTAAAAAAGGTTTCATTTTTAGTCTATTTTTAATCAAAAAATTTAAGTTATTAAAGGTTGATGTTTATTTTGAATATTTTTATTGTAATGATAACTGTCCATTGAACTCTGCAAATTATCAATCAATGACCAATTTGTCAAAGCAGGGCTTAACAGCGTTAAGCCAGCATGAGTAAATAAAGATTTAAAAAAAATCAGTGAAAAATTTGAGACTCAAATTCAAAAGGTTTCTCACCGCTGCACTAGAACCCAAATTTTTTTTCGCTGAAAAAATTACGGAAGCTTAGTTTTATGATTACAAACAACTTTTGTTCTACAAAAAACATATAAATGAGAAAAAAGGATTTACTTGTTTTTTTCAAAAATTGCATAAGCACAGGGGCTAAGGAACTTGACTCTCAGTGTTCCTTCAGAGTTAGTCAATCAATGTTTTAGGAAGGAAAACACATGGATCAAGGATTTTTATGGCCACTTAATCTATTATTTTGCGGAAAAAAACATCCATTTGATGTTTACTCATATTTTTAGGCTTCTCTTAGCTGTAGCTTTTGTCAACTGCTAGTCAAACAGTTTTCATAAATATGGATTGATAGACAAACATATTTTGAAACATTTTGCGCAAAACGTAAGTAAAAACTATGATTGGCATTGATTTCATGCCGATTTTAGTGGACCTCGTCTAAAGGCGGGGTTGGGCACTAGAGGGTAAATTAAAAACTTTGAAAGTACTAATTAAAATAGGTTCATATTGTTTATAAAACGCAATTGTATTTTGTCAGTTCTGAAACAATTTCGCATCATTTCTTGTCATACATCCAGGCTTCTTGCAGACGCGCTTGAGACATGAGTTGTATAAAACCGTAATAGCAAGAGGTTTTAATTTCTTTTAATTATAAAAGTTGTACCTCTTACAGTTACTATCTTTCTAAAAACGAGAGTAAATTTTGTTTCAATTTCAATCGTACTTTAAAATTATTTATTTGAACACTTTTTAAAATTTCCAATGTATTTTAGTCTCACTTCATAACACACGACCGTTAATCACAAGATTCGTTAATTGAATGACGTTCAATCGACAATCTCTTCTTTTCATCGTTCACTTTCGTTGAGTTTCTCTCACTTCGTCGACAAGTTGTACACGATCAAAAGTTCTATATCATTTTTGAGTGAAATCGATTCATGTAAATCGATATTATACTCAAATGATAGTTCACACTTTTTTTTACGCCAATACCACGTATGATATTTTCTTATTCCTGTATTCACTACAAATGGGTTAACCAAAAGAATGATAAAGTTTTACTGCCCAGTGTTGCAATGACGCCGACAGACCAAATCCTTTTTTTTTCGCAGTCTCTATCCGCATAACGAGGAAAATTTTCCCATCAGAACTTTATGAGGAGAAAATTTTTCCATCGGAATGAAGGCTCAGTTATATGCTCTATGGAATTTTATGAACTTCTGAAATTTGGCTACGTATCAAGCTATGTTTTATTTGCTCCGGCATTATTCCGGTTGCAGAAGAGGGAAAGAAAATTAATTATTGATGAAGTATGGCGCACGGTTTGAATCCTTGATTGTCTAGAGGTCCTATTTAGAGAACGAGATTAACGACTAAATCGTGCAGATATTCGTCAATCGCTCGGAAAAGGATCAATCCTATCTGCCTGTGGCTAGGAAACTCTGGGTCCGTATAATTTATTACTAAACTGTCTGAAAGCAAGTGTTAAGTTGAACCAAATTGAGAAAAATAATTTAGAACGTGTAGATCAAAAATTAAATTGATTTCTAAATTGAACTTGATCCCTCACACCAAATTTACGTTCAAGTTATGTGTTATGACTCCGTTTTTTTCTTAATTCATTATTTTTAGCCTCAAATAAAAAAAAAGGAAACCAGCGTCTTATAACGTTAAAATTCAAACTCAATCAAATGATTTAATCTTCAGGCTATTTCGTCATCCCTCCTAATTTGAATTGTGCCCCGTCATCTGACAGTTATCGTAAACCGTACAACTTTTCGAGAATACTATATCTCCCATCAGCTGTGCTAAGCTCGCCCACAACCCGAACGCAACGTAAAAAACGGCAGCCTGAACTTGAGAATATCCGAATGATGACAGCCAGCCACCCAGTCCGAAACCTCAGTCAGTCAGATCCCAGCAGCTGAACATCCCCCCATTCCCATATGGCTGTGAGTGAGATGACACCCAGCCAGCTCAGCCGAGGCAGCCATTGAAAATATCGATTTTTCCTGCAAGCTCCGTGTGCGGCCATCATGGAATTTTCGCTTTCCCATCCAACGATAGTCGTCGAATGACGTCGATGGACGACGAATCTCGCAAATAACAACTTAACACCCACGCGACCACAATCCGGACACGTGTTAGACGGAACTAATTCCGTCACAGCGATAATATTTAGCTAATAGAGTAAACTTTTATGCATTGGGGGTTGTGAAACTTACCATCATTATCCATTGAAGTTGCAAACTTAGAAAACGAGCTCGGAAAATTTCACTTTTTCACACTTTTCAATTTCACAAATAGCACCAAAAACAAATGTTTGCAAACCCAATCTACTGAAAATCCGATAAAAAAAAATGTGCTAGTCCCCAATCTGGCTTTTCATAGCTTAAAAACAAAATTTCCCAACTATTTTTAACTCAAAGAACACTCCTCAATTGATCCATTTTGTCATATCCATTATGTAAGGATAGAAGGAAAGTGTTTCACTGCACCAGCCTTTTTGCTGCTTCGCGGAGAGCTTTCCAACTTTTCCGACCAGTCTCGACGGTATCCTGTTATGGACTGAATTTTCCTAAAAGCGCTTCGTTACGAGCAAGTTGTCGTCGCAAGTCGAGAACGAAAAATGCCACCCCCAATTTTTCCACCCATCCATTTCCGCAACAACGTCAGGGGAGGTAAGTCATACACAAAAAATAACCAACAGCAACAGCGTTCGTTGCGTTTCTTCTTGCCACCCTTGCCAGCCTGTTGCGTGGCGCCCCACCGTCAAACGCCAAGGAGGCCCTTGAAAAACGACGGCGTTCTGATAAGAAAAAGCGTCCGTCCGTCGTCGTTTTTCCATGGTTATCATGTGCTATTTAGCTACAAGCTACCCAAACTCATGCAACGGCTATGTAAAATCGAGTCACGTGCGCTGGAAAGCGCCTGCGCATAGGCTTTGTTTTGGTGTGGAAGACGTAGGTTTGCGCTAGCGGCCGCATGGGGCGCTGCGTTGGAGTGATCTGACAAGTTTTAAACATGGCTACTATTAAGGTGTGTCATACGAATGCAACGGACACATAAAAATTGATGAATTTGTTTTTAAAAATAACAAATTAACAAGAGACCTAAATAAAAATTAAAATCGACATTAAACATTAGATCATTTGAAGAATATAATCATGTGACATTAAGAATTGAACATTATTCCACATAGCAAAAAAAAAAATCACTTTTAGCATTAGTGTCGCAGAATCCACCAGTTTAATTGTTCGTTCATTACATGATTTTTATTCCTAAAATAGTTTGAAACAATGACTACATATACAATCAGGTAAAATTTTATTATGTTTTTTTCTAAGATGTTTCTTATAATCCTCTTTTAAGAGAGCAAAATTGTTTTTCTAATATGTAAGAGTCTTATGAAATTGTTTCTATTTTTATAGATACATCTTATTGAAGATAGAAGAAACGGCGTTGTGTAAATATAATGAACACATTCATTCATTCCATAAGCCTTTCCATCGTCAAACGAAACACTCCCCGGTGTCGTGTTCTGCGCTATTTTTGCAGCTCGAACATCCTATCCGAATTTCGAATAACGCGTATAATTAAAACAAATTAAAACGCAAACGTCTATCGCAAGCATCGCAACTAGAATGACCAGACCGGTTAAGCACAGCTTTAGATCAGCCCTAGATCGTCTCTCTCTTTCACTTACATATTTCTCTTTTATTCCAACATGTTGTTAAGCAAAAGCTCTTTCTCAAAGCTTCCAACAGAGTAAGGCCGATGACATAGTGAGTGCGATGCGATGCGAATTGGCGGAAAATTTACGGACGCAGCCTACGCGAACTCGAGCGGCGGAACAAATTGACATCTGCTTCGCCGCGTTGAGTATGTCAGGTTTAAGCGATTCACATACATTTTATCAAATGTGGTTCACCGCATTGAATCGCATTCACCGCATCGCATCGCATCGTATTCACTACACCCAAAATAATCCGCACGTAGGGGCTACGTGAAAAACTACATAATTTTTATCCAATTGATTTTCACGTAGATGCTACGAAATCAATATGTGGACGCGTCCCTATAAGAATTTGTGCTTCATGGAACACACATACATTTTACGTGATTTTTTTGTCAGTTCAACGCGGTTTGTTTATGATAGCCACGAGGAATGTTTTTAATATCCGAATGAAAGTAAGTTTGTTTGTTTTTTCTTCCTGTTTTTGTTATTTTTCATAATGTTTCAAAAAAAGCTAAATTTTGTTGTGAATAAACTTTATTTTACTATCTTTGCACATCTTAACACTACACATTTTAAGTATAAGAAACACTTATTTTTGGACATCCTTCAACGCAGCTTTCTATCCTGTAAAAATTGAAAAGTATACATTAATAAAAAAAAAGTATTATTTAAATAAAATATATTTTACCTTGTCTGTTGTTCCGTAAATGGTGTTCCGTTGAACCTCTTTTTCGAACAGACCCACCAAAGAACGAAAGGTCATCTTCAGATCCAACGGAAAAGCACTTGTATCCAGAGCCATTGCTATCAGAAAAAATGAAATGAGAAAAACAAAAATTAGCGGATTGCAATTAAGAATTATTATCACTTACCAAAACAACAAATCCTAAACAGTTGAATATCCGATCATGATGACAACAGGCACAACGGCTTCAAAAATTTCACAACATGGAACAAAGCTGACTATATTCTAATTTGAATTTACCACCACACGCTGGAGAAAAATGCACAAAACGGATTAGAAATCATCCACTTAGACTTTACGTGAAATTCATGAGTCAGTTATGTGGAAATAAAGTAGTTGCTACCGGGGCGTCCTTGTTACACTGGGGTTACTACAAAATTCACGTAGAATCGATATGATGCATCAAAATCTTAGTTTACGTGAAAAATACCGTAGAATTAATTTCTAAATTATTTTGGGTGTATGTCATCGGCCTAACTGAAATCTCTGTCGGAACACTGATACAAATCGATTGATATTTATCATGAAATTGTTCAGGATTCAATCATTAAACGGAATATTTATTTAATATGTTTCCCTCATTCACTACACCCGGGAAGTTATAAGTTTAGTTAAATGTGAATTTGATATCTTTATTGTTAAGTTTTAGATGAAGTTTTTTTTTAAACGTGAAATATAAATATAAACTAACGGTTTTGGTTTACTTTTCAGCATGCTGAACGGAAAACTTTAGAAAACTCTACTCCGTTTATAAACAATACGTTTCCGTTGAAACGCTTACAGAGTCCCAAATATTCCGCATCCTGAGCTAATTTAAATATTTTTGAAAGAAATCATACAAAAACAGACTATGAAATTAAGAGTTTGTGCATCTCAAGTTTGAATAACAAAAAGAAACCGAAAATCTTTTTTTATAAGTTATTTCAGAAAAATTTAGCGCTCCGAATTCGAATCTTTTGACAAATTTAGTTATTGCCTTTGGATTTTTTTTTTAATTGATCAGATTTGAATAAAATGAATCTTAAAACTTAAACTTTAAACAAAAACAAAAACAAAAGAAACTGACTTTATGATTTTTTTTTTACATTTTCTGAATCCAGAGTTAAAGTGCTTCAAAGAAAATTAATTCCAAAACATTAAAAAAAATGCGATAGTAAAAGCCTAACTTTTTTTTAACATCAGTGGTAGACGTTTTTGAAGTCATAAGGAAAACAGTTTTATATAATTCAAAACTTTGTTGAAGACTGTAAAACGTTTTCATTTTTTTATATATACCTAACTAGGATTTCTTTTAATTTTAATTCTCTTTAAAATTTTCATGCTTTACTGAAAAAAATCATGTTCTTCTAAAAAAAAAACAAGGAAAATTTCTTTAACTCTTTTCTCGGAAGCAAAAAATTACTTGCTGACTTCGAAAAAGTTGAAGGTTGATTAAGAACCTTCAATTGATATATTTAAGTAACATTCTACTGCTTTGTCATAAAAGTGTAAAAAAATAAGTTATTTTAATGACGATCTTTTAATTGATTTTAAAATTTGCTCCTGAATTAACAAAACCAGAGCTGATAAAAAAAACTATTTTATAACATATTTGAATTCAGTGTGCTTGAAAAAGTTAAAATCATTGCAAATAGATAAATTTTAAGAGTGAGTTTTATTGATTTCTCTTTGATTTTTCAAACCACTTATTTCACTGATTTTTCAGTAATATAAACGGATTAATTAATGTGAAAGGGAAATAATTTGTATTTATCTGGTATTAACTTGATAAATCATTCGAAGCTAAATCCAGATAGCAATTTAAAAAAAAAACTAAGATTTTTCAACAAACTTTCAAGCAAGTATCCGAAAATACTTTTAAAAAAATTTAAAAGTTTAAAGCAAAAGCATTTTTAACCCTTTTGAATGTTTCATTCGTAACCAAAATCCCAAAAATGTTACGAATCTGAGTTAAGAATTCTGAATTCTAAATTTGAACTTTGAATATGAATTCTGATTATAAATTCTGAATCTGCGTTCTGAATCTGAATTCTGATTCTAATTTCTAAATCTGAATTCTGAATCTGAGTTCGGAATCTGAATTATGAATCTGAATTCTGAATCTGAATTCTGAATCTGAATTCTGAATCTGAATTCTGAATCTGAATTCTGAATCTGAATTCTGAATCTGAATTCTGAATCTGAATTCTGAATCTGAATTCTGAATCTGAATTCTGAATCTGAATTCTGAATCTGAATTCTGAATCTTAAGATAAGTTAACCACCGTTAATTAATTTTGTAAATTTATTTTTCGGCATATCGGTGAAAAGTAGTTATGAAATTGATAAAGATGGATAGAGAAGTGAGAAGAAAATTTACAGATGTTGAAAAGAGCGAAAGAGCATTTTTGCGAGGAAACTTATTAACGTACACCATACTTTACCCTGCAACATTTCATTATTTAGGAGAAGTAGTACCGGGATAGAGGTGGCACTACCTTAACCTATACAATGAAATCTGGTTGGTCCGAAGTCTACATGTGGTGGACACGTATACTCCGGACGGGCAAAATATGGCGTACGTTAAGCTCCAGAAAGCTTCCCTATTGCGCGCAATGGTTCTATCGATGCGCTAGCCGTGTTGATATTTCGTTATCACGGCATGAATGCACTGTATGAGTGCTAATCATTAGGGTCAACGGTCCAATTTGGCTAAGCCCGAATTATTTTGAACCATTGATTTGATTTGATTTTTAAAGCCTATTATTATGATTTTTAAGATAAGTTAACCACCGTTAATTAATTTTGTAAATTTATTTTTCGGCATATCGGTGAAAAGTAGTTATGAAATTGATAAAGATGGATAGAGAAGTGAGAAGAAAATTTACAGATGTTGAAAAGAGCGAAAGAGCATTTTTGCGAGGAAACTTATTAACGTACACCATACTTTACCCTGCAACATTTCATTATTTAGGAGAAGTAGTACCGGGATAGAGGTGGCACTACCTTAACCTATACAATGAAATCTGGTTGGTCCGAAGTCTACATGTGGTGGACACGTATACTCCGGACGGGCAAAATATGGCGTACGTTAAGCTCCAGAAAGCTTCCCTATTGCGCGCAATGGTTCTATCGATGCGCTAGCCGTGTTGATATTTCGTTATCACGGCATGAATGCACTGTATGAGTGCTAATCATTAGGGTCAACGGTCCAATTTGGCTAAGCCCGAATTATTTTGAACCATTGATTTGATTTGATTTTTAAAGCCTATTATTATGATTTTTAAGATAAGTTAACCACCGTTAATTAATTTTGTAAATTTATTTTTCGGCATATCGGTGAAAAGTAGTTATGAAATTGATAAAGATGGATAGAGAAGTGAGAAGAAAATTTACAGATGTTGAAAAGAGCGAAAGAGCATTTTTGCGAGGAAACTTATTAACGTACACCATACTTTACCCTGCAACATTTCATTATTTAGGAGAAGTAGTACCGGGATAGAGGTGGCACTACCTTAACCTATACAATGAAATCTGGTTGGTCCGAAGTCTACATGTGGTGGACACGTATACTCCGGACGGGCAAAATATGGCGTACGTTAAGCTCCAGAAAGCTTCCCTATTGCGCGCAATGGTTCTATCGATGCGCTAGCCGTGTTGATATTTCGTTATCACGGCATGAATGCACTGTATGAGTGCTAATCATTAGGGTCAACGGTCCAATTTGGCTAAGCCCGAATTATTTTGAACCATTGATTTGATTTGATTTTTAAAGCCTATTATTATGATTTTTAAGATAAGTTAACCACCGTTAATTAATTTTGTAAATTTATTTTTCGGCATATCGGTGAAAAGTAGTTATGAAATTGATAAAGATGGATAGAGAAGTGAGAAGAAAATTTACAGATGTTGAAAAGAGCGAAAGAGCATTTTTGCGAGGAAACTTATTAACGTACACCATACTTTACCCTGCAACATTTCATTATTTAGGAGAAGTAGTACCGGGATAGAGGTGGCACTACCTTAACCTATACAATGAAATCTGGTTGGTCCGAAGTCTACATGTGGTGGACACGTATACTCCGGACGGGCAAAATATGGCGTACGTTAAGCTCCAGAAAGCTTCCCTATTGCGCGCAATGGTTCTATCGATGCGCTAGCCGTGTTGATATTTCGTTATCACGGCATGAATGCACTGTATGAGTGCTAATCATTAGGGTCAACGGTCCAATTTGGCTAAGCCCGAATTATTTTGAACCATTGATTTGATTTGATTTTTAAAGCCTATTATTATGATTTTTAAGATAAGTTAACCACCGTTAATTAATTTTGTAAATTTATTTTTCGGCATATCGGTGAAAAGTAGTTATGAAATTGATAAAGATGGATAGAGAAGTGAGAAGAAAATTTACAGATGTTGAAAAGAGCGAAAGAGCATTTTTGCGAGGAAACTTATTAACGTACACCATACTTTACCCTGCAACATTTCATTATTTAGGAGAAGTAGTACCGGGATAGAGGTGGCACTACCTTAACCTATACAATGAAATCTGGTTGGTCCGAAGTCTACATGTGGGTAGGTATAGGTATAGGTTAAGGTAGTGCCACCTCTATCCCGGTACTACTTCTCCTAAATAATGAAATGTTGCAGGGTAAAGTATGGTGTACGTTAATAAGTTTCCTCGCAAAAATGCTCTTTCGCTCTTTTCAACATCTGTAAATTTTCTTCTCACTTCTCTATCCATCTTTATCAATTTCATAACTACTTTTCACCGATATGCCGAAAAATAAATTTACAAAATTAATTAACGGTGGTTAACTTATCTTAAAAATCATAATAATAGGCTTTAAAAATCAAATCAAATCAATGGTTCAAAATAATTCGGGCTTAGCCAAATTGGACCGTTGACCCTAATGATTAGCACTCATACAGTGCATTCATGCCGTGATAACGAAATATCAACACGGCTAGCGCATCGATAGAACCATTGCGCGCAATAGGGAAGCTTTCTGGAGCTTAACGTACGCCATATTTTGCCCGTCCGGAGTATACGTGTCCACCACATGTAGACTTCGGACCAACCAGATTTCATTGTATAGGTTAAGGTAGTGCCACCTCTATCCCGGTACTACTTCTCCTAAATAATGAAATGTTGCAGGGTAAAGTATGGTGTACGTTAATAAGTTTCCTCGCAAAAATGCTCTTTCGCTCTTTTCAACATCTGTAAATTTTCTTCTCACTTCTCTATCCATCTTTATCAATTTCATAACTACTTTTCACCGATATGCCGAAAAATAAATTTACAGAATTCTGAATCTGAATTCTGAATCTGAATTCTGAATCTGAATTCTGAATCTGAATTCTGAATCTGAATTCTGAATCTGAATTCTGAATCTGAATTCTGAATCTGAATTCTGAATCTGAATTCTGAATCTGAATTCTGAATCTGAATTCTGAATCTGAATTCTGAATCAGAATTCTGAATCTGAATTCTGAATCTGAATTCTGAATCTGAATTCTGAATCTGAATTCTGAATCTGAATTCTGAATCTGAATTCTGAATCTGAATTCTGAATCTGAATTCTGAATCTGAATTCTGAATCTGAATTCTGAATCTGAATTCTGAATCAGAATTCTGAATCTGAATTCTGAATCTGAATTCTGAATCTGAATTCTGAATCTGAATTCTGAATCTGAATTCTGAATCTGAATTCTGAATCTGAATTCTGAATCTGAATTCTGAATCTGAATTCTGAATCTGAATTCTGAATCTGAATTCTGAATCTGAATTCTGAATCTGAATTCTGAATCTGAATTCTGAATCTGAATTCTAAATCTGAATTCTGAATCTGAATTCTGAATCTGAATTCTGAATCTGAATTCTGAATCTGAATTCTGAATCTGAATTCTGAATCTGAATTCTGAATCTGAATTCTGAATCTGAATTCTGAATCTGAATTCTGAATCTGAATTCTGAATCTGAATTCTGAATCTGAATTCTGAATCTGAATTCTGAATCTGAATTCTGAATCTGAATTCTGAATCTGAATTCTGAATCTGAATTCTGAATCTGAATTCTGAATCTGAATTCTGAATCTGAATCCTGAATCTGAATTCTGAATCTGAATTCTGAATCTGAATTCTGAATCTGAATTCTGAATCTGAATTCTGAATCTGAATTCTGAATCTGAATTCTGAATCTCAATTCTGAATCTGAATTCTGAATCTGAATTCTGAATCTGAATTCTGAATCTGAATTCTGAATCTGAATTCTGAATCTGAATTCTGAATCTGAATTCTGAATCTGAATTCTGAATCTCAATTCTGAATCTGAATTCTGAATCTGAATTCTGAATCTCAATTCTGAATCTGAATTCTGAATCTGAATTCTGAATCTGAATTCTGAATCTGAATTCTGTGTTAACAGTTTATCACCGCTGGTTTATGATTTTAATTTAATGATTAATGGCATTTCGGTGAATTATACATTCTAATAGGAAGAATTTCAAATGAAAGTAATGAAAATTATAGACGGATAGATTAGATTAGGAAGCATGAAAGGTGTTGAAAATGAGCCAAGAGCGTGATTTGAGAAAACTTCTTGCCGCACAAGACCATTTGTCCCACATCGTATTATTGTCTAGAAGAAGCAAAGTCGATAGGCTGACTTTGCATTGATCTATACAATGATACATGGATGGATCGAAGCACGTGTTTTTCGTCCGATCGGGGTACGAAAAACACGTGCTTCGATCCATCCATGTATCATTGTATAGATCAATGCAAAGTCAGCCTATCGACTTTGCTTCTTCTAGACAATAATACGATGTGGGACAAATGGTCTTGTGCGGCAAGAAGTTTTCTCAAATCACGCTCTTGGCTCATTTTCAACACCTTTCATGCTTCCTAATCTAATCTATCCGTCTATAATTTTCATTACTTTCATTTGAAATTCTTCCTATTAGAATGTATAATTCACCGAAATGCCATTAATCATTAAATTAAAATCTGAATTCTGAATCTGAATTCTGAATCTGAATTCTGAATCTGAATTCTGAATCTGAATTCTGAATCTGAATTCTGAATCTGAATTCTGAATCTGAATTCTGAATCTGAATTCTGAATCTGAATTCTGAATCTGAATTCTGAATCTGAATTCTGAATCTGAATTCTGAATCTGAATTCTGAATCTGAATTCTGAATCTGAATTCTGAATCTGAATTCTGAATCTGAATTCTGAATCTGAATTCTGAATCTGAATTCTAAATCTGAATTCTGAATCTGAATTCTGAATTCTGAATTCTGAATCTGAATTCTGAATCTGAATTCTGAATCTGAATTCTGAATCTGAATTCTGAATCCGAATTCTGAATCTGAATTCTGAATCTGAATTCTGAATCTGAATTCTAAATCTGAATTCTGAATCTGAATTCTGAACCTGAATTCTGAATCTGAATTCTGAATCTGAATTCTGAATCTGAATTCTGAATCTGAATTCTGAATTCTGAATCTGAATTCTGAATTCTGAATTCTGAATCTGAATTCTGAATCTGAATTCTGAATCTGAATTCTGAATCTGAATTCTGAATCTGAGTTCTGAATCTGAATTCTGAATCTGAATTCTGAATCTGAATTCTGAATCTGAATTCTGAATCTGAATTCTGAATCTGAATTCTGAATCTGAATTCTGAATCTGAATTCTGAATCTGAATTCTGAATCTGAATTCTGAATCTGAATTCTGAATCTGAATTCTGAATCTGAATTCTGAATCTGAATTCTGAATCTGAATTCTGAATCTGAATTCTGAATCTGAATTCTGAATCTGAATTCTGAATCTGAATTCTGAATCTGAATTCTGAATCTGAATTCTGAATCTGAATTCTGAATCTGAATTCTGAATCTGAATTCTGAATCTGAATTCTGAATCTGAATTCTGAATCCGAATTCTGAATCTGAATTCTGAATCTGAATTCTGAATCTGAATTCTGAATCTGAATTCTGAATCTGAATTCTGAATCTGAATTCTGAATCTGAATTCTGAATCTGAATTCTGAATCTGAATTCTGAATCTGAATTCTGAATCTGAATTCTGAATCTGAATTCTGAATCTGAATTCTGAATTCTGAATCTGAATTCTGAATCTGAATTCTGAATCCTGAATGTGAATTCTGAATTCTGAATCTGAATTCTGAATCTGAATTCTGAATCTGAATTCTGAATCTGAATTCTGAATCTGAATTCTGAATCTGAATTCTGAATCTGAATTCTGAATCTGAATTCTGAATCTGAATTCTGAATCTGAATTCTGAATCTGAATTCTGAATCTGAATTCTGAATCTGAATTCTGAATCTGAATTCTGAATCTGAATTCTGAATCTGAATTCTGAATCTGAATTCTGAATCTGAATTCTGAATCTGAATTCTGAATCTGAATTCTGAATCTGAATTCTGAATCTGAATTCTGAATCTGAATTCTGAATCTGAATTCCGAATCTGAATTCTGAATCTGAATTCTGAATCTGAATTCTGAATCTGAATTTTGAATCTGAATTCTGTATCTGAATACTGAATCTGATTTCTGAATCTGAATTCTAAATCAGAATTCTGAATCTGAATTCTGAATCTGAATTCTGAATCTGAATTCTGAATCTGAATTCTGAATCTGAATTCTGAATCTGAATCTGAATTATGAATTCTGAATCTGAATTCTGAATCTGAATTATGAATCTGAATTCTGAATCTGAATTCTGAATCTGAATTCTGAATCTGAATTCTGAATCTGAATTCTGAATCTGAATTCTGAATCTGAATTCTGAATCTGAATTCTGAATCTGAATTCTGAATCTGAATTCTGAATCTGAATTCTGAATCTGAATTCCGAATCTGAATTCTGAATCTGAATTCTGAATCTGAATTCTGAATCTGAATTCTGAATCTGAATTCTGTATCTGAATACTGAATCTGATTTCTGAATCTGAATTCTGAATCTGAATTCTGAATCTGAATTCTGAATCTGAATTCTGAATCTGAATTCTGAATCTGAATTCTGAATCTGAATCTGAATTATGAATTCTGAATCTGAATTCTGAATCTGAATTATGAATCTGAATTCTGAATCTGAATTCTGAATCTGAATTCTGAATCTGAATTCTGAATCTGAATTCTGAATCTGAATTCTGAATCTGAATTCTGAATCTGAATTCTGAATCTGAATTCTGAATCTGAATTCTGAATCTGAATTCCGAATCTGAATTCTGAATCTGAAATCTGAATCTGAATTCTGAATCTGAATTCTGAATCTGAATTATGAATCTGAATTCTGAATCTGAATTCTGAATCTGAATTCTGAATCTGAATTCTGAATCTGAATTCTGAATCTGAATTCTGAATCTGAATTCTGAATCTGAATTCTGAATCTGAATTCTGAATCTGAATTCTGAATCTGAATTCTGAATCTGAATTCTGAATCTGAATTCTGAATCTGAATTCTGAATCTGAATTCCGAATCTGAATTCTGAATCTGATATCTGAATCTGAATTCTGAATCTGAATTCTGAATCTGAATTCTGAATCTGCATTCTGAATCTGAATTCTGAATCTGAATTCTGATTCTGAATTCTGATTCTGAATTCTGAATCTGAATTCTGAATCTGAATTCGGAATCAGAATTCTGAATCTAAATTCTGAATTCTGAATCAGGATTCTGAATCTGAGTTCTTCCTATGGGAATTCCGGCTTGCAGTTTTTTAAAGCAAAAATGATTTTTGTTTTTATAAATCCAACGTTTCAATCCGTTTTGGATCTTCTTCAGGGACTAAAAAGTTTCGTTTTTGCTTTAAAAAAAGACTGCAAGCCGGAATTCCCATAGGAAAAACATTATATTCAGCTGATCCCCATACACAAAAGAATCTGAGTTCTGAATCTGAATCCTGAATCTGAATTCTGAATCTTAATCCTGAATCTGAATCTGAATTCTGAATCTGAGTTCGGAATTCTTAATCTGAATTTTGAATCTGAACTCTGAATCTGAATTTCAAATCTGAATTCTGAATCTAAATTCTGAATCTAAATTCTGAATCTAAATTCTGAATCTGAATTCTGAATTTGAATTACGAATCTGAATTCTACATTAGAATTTTAAACATAAACTCTATATTCTGAATCTAAATCCTGAATCCGAATTTTGAATTCTGAATCTGGATTCTGAATCTGAATTCTGAATCTGAGTTCTGAATCTGAATTCTGAATCTGAATTCTGAATTCTGAATCTGAATTCTGAATCTGAATTCTAAATCTGAATTCTGAATCTGAATTCTGAATCTGAATTTGGAATTCTTAATCTGAATTCTGAACTTTAAATATGAAATCTGAGTTAATAATCTGAATTCTCAAATTTAATCTGAATTTAAAATCAGAATTCTGAATCTGAATCCTGAATATAAATCTGAATTGTGATCTTTGAATCTGTGTTTTAAATTTTATATTCTAAACTAAATACCTATTAAATTCTAAAATTCTAAACTGAATTCGGAATTTTAATTAAGATTCCTGAGTCTAAAATCCGAATATGAATTCTCAAATCTGAATTCTGAATATGTATCTGAATCTGAATTCTTTCCAACAAAGAAAAAGTTGTATCTGAATTTTCAATCTGATTTTAAATCTGGATTCAAAATTCTGTGTTTTGAATTCTGCATCTATATTCTTAATCTGACAGCTTTTTTTAAAATTCCTATTCTTATCTTATCTTTCATAAGAACTTTGACTTTTTTTAAACTTTTTTTTTTGATCAAAAATTGCAGTATTAGAAGCCCTATCCATTCCGTTTCTCGGGTGGCCGACCACCCACAATCAAAACATCGCGTCAGCTGACTTTGACAGTTCCACTTCGAACGGAGCCCACTTTTGTTAAGCGGGCCATAGACTACACAAATTGGCCTGTACAAATTCGATGATTCCGCGTCGATTGTTTGATCTATGCTCGCCCACACACTATACAAACATATTTCACGCGACACAAATGATTGCTGGCGAAAACAACAACAGCAACAAAAAAACCATCTCCACCCCGGCTGGGAGAATGTTTTGTACAAAATATTTCGATCCCGACCGATTTTACTCCAATCGTTTGGGCGCTCATTCAAGCAGTGCCATACACTATGCAAATCGTGCTCACAGCGACGAAATTTCATCGAATTTCATCGCATTTGTACAAATGTTGTATAGTCTATGGCCCGCTTTATGGAAACTTGTTTTCGTTAGTTGTAAAATTATTATCGATCGTTTGGCAGAGAAAATCTCGAGTGTGTTTCTTTCGCAAAATCCGGTGATTCGCGAGTGAAATCTTGTGCTTTGCAAAGTGGTTCGAATCTTTATTCGATAATAAGACTTAACATCCAAAGAGCGGCCCAAACCAGCTCAACAAAACACTCCGGTAAGTTTAACTCAAACTCGAAACAGTTTTCTTTGTTCTTTCCCCCATTTGCGAACGATTCCAGTAAACGGTACGGTCGGGTCGGAACGGTTGTTTGTGATACCAATCGGGAAACTTGTCCTGCCCATTTAAGGAAGCTGTACCTATCGGCTGTTGCCGTTCTGTGCAAATCTGAACGGGACGACGACGATCCTCTTACTCCACCTCTCGGAAGTTCTGAATTAGCTTCTTGGCCCTATCTTCACCCCGACCGTACCCTATTCCTCAAATTTCTCTCGCCTTCTAGCGGCATTTCACGGTCATTCTTTGTTTACATACAATGTGACCACTTCATTTCTTCGACGCAGCGCTGGCTTTAACTGCGACTCAGAATAAATGCCTTTAGCTAGAAATATTTTCTCTGCTCTCGAGCTTCTTCATGCTTTTTCTGCCTCACCAGTGCAGCAAATTCATCGATTTTCATAAGCTTTCTTGTGTAAATATTGTTACTTCCTATGTAGGTAATGAATCTAGATCTTGGAAAGAGAGAAAAAAAAAGTTGGAACCAGACGAAGGAACATGCTATCGATAGTTAGCAGTTAGCAGTCCAGTACCCTTTTTGGATACTCTTTGTTGTCTGCAAGCGCTATCGAGTTCAAGCCAAAATGGGAGGAGTCACCCCTGAGAGTCGAAGGATTCGTTCACGGGCCAATTCATGGAAACTTACTATTTCAGCGAAGTAATTAATCATGTGGTAAATTTCAGAATTGACACCTTCAAAGAATCTTGTAGTCTAGGTTAAAAAAAAACTAAAGTTTATCTCTTTCCTCATTTTATCAACTCTTTGGGATCAACTCCATTTCTTTAAAGATCATGTTCATGGGAATATTGCTATGCTACAAGGTTAGGATCTGTATATTAGTCATTTTACCAGTGGTTATTTTAAGCGATTAATAGGTACCTTCAAAAAAAACTTTTGATCTTCAAATTTCGTACAATGATTCTTCATTAATATCGGCACACTCGGTGTGAAAATGGTGTTGATTCAAAGCACCCAGCAGCTGGGCAAAGTTGTTGATCACCTGTGCTACCATGGGAAGAAAAGGGTTGAAGAAAGTTTTTACACCAAAGAATATCACGTGATAAAGAAACGTATAAGTTCATGATATTTTGGTGATATTATCTGAAGTCTGATTAAAGTCTAAATTCCAATGTTTAAATGGTATTTAAATAATGCATCATTTCTCCCATCTTGCTCAGAGATGTACTAAACTATCATGACATCAATTGTAAATCTGAAATATTTTCAACCCTAATCAATTCGAGACCTTTTAAACTGTGACTGGTTTCGAACAAAGCCCTAGGCGACATATACCAACATCAACTGGATGACAGCATCTCGTACCAAGCCAAAGCAACAATATGTAGGTAAATCGTGTTCAATGATCACGATAATGATAGAGGCTCAACTTTATGCTGATTAAGTTTGCAATGCCGGGCGCGAATCAGCACGAATGCGGTAATGCACCATCTAGAAAACTACCCATCCACCCACACACAAACACAGGCTTTTTCTATGAGTTTTTAGTTCAATCAATAGAAGAAGAAGAGAAACAATCGCCCATCCATCGATTGTGATTGGAAATTGGATTGAACCAAATGCGCTAAAATAATTTTCCCTCCAATTCTTTACAATGCAAAGTTTAGTTTTTCCCAAGTACACAACACAGCTATGCCTATGCAGATGCACATTCAACGTCGTCGTCGCTGCGGCCAGCCAATCTGGGTCAACATGGTTCGGTTTTTCGAGATGATTTTTCGCCACCTCCCTTTCTCTGTCTCTGACTGATTCGAAAATAGATTTTCTTATGTAGCTTACCGAAAGTCTTATGTTGAAGAGATGCTCACGCATGAAAATTTGATGATGCTTTCGAGAACCTAGGTCAGTGATATTAAAATGTGACCTTGGGAGTTTCGGTTGATGTACTGTATTTGTAAAAAAAACCTGTATGAACTTAATTCTGAATTCTTCCACAAAATAACTTCATTTCTTTTTTAAGATCTAAGAAGCAAACATTGCGCCCACAAATCAGACTTTAAAACACGAACTACATGAAAGTGTTAAAGTGTCTCTAATTAAGCCAAAAAAAAAAACAAATCAGACTCTACTCCAATAATGAACTTCCTTGAAGGTGGAATTATCGGTATAAGATTCTATGCCAGACCGGCATTAACAAGCTTTCTTATAACTGGCCGGTGGAAGAAAGACTATGACAATAAACTTTCGTTTGCTAACTACATTGGATAAGATATCGGACTGGCAAGCCGAGATGAGACGTTGTAGTGATTTCGATCTAACCATTTTTTTTTCAATTGGATGAAAATCCCATTAAATGTTTTTCTTTATGCCAGTAGTGCTTTTCCAATCATATTCCAATTCCAATTCAGTCTGTACGAATAATTTCGAAGACGAAGAATAAAGAATATCCCGCGTGAGCTTTCATTACGTCGTATGAAACATCTAAAGAATTCATAGAAAACTGCTGCAAAAGTTATCAAGAAAAATTTTATTTCATATATGGAATATGTTCTCCAGACTACAAATATTCTAAATGGAAGAAAGTTGCGACTAGTTTATGTCAGTTTTTGTTTTTTGTAATAAAACTGTTTGTTTACATGTTGTTTCACACAACGTAATGAAAGCTCACGCGAGATTTCGTTTTTGGTACAGTACACTTTTCATGCAGCGCATTTTCAGCACAAACATTTGCTAAATAGGCATTGGATTTTTGCAACCTCTTTAATGGGTGGTCAAAAGTTTAGTTCACTTTTCGGCTTTTCGCAGATCAAATTCGGACTTATATGAGTTGTTCCTCATGCATTTCCAAGTATTTCTGACAAATTTGAGATCGATTGAACTAAAAGCAACCATTTCGCATGCTCTTCCTGAATCTTTCAGTGACTCCGGCCGGAATTTAGAAATGGAATTATCCTGTAAAATAAGAAAAACATTGTCGGCTACAGTGTTCCGAATATCAATCAAAACAAACACTCAGGATGCGTTTCCTGTTGGAAACATTCTGATTGTATAATGGGATAGCGCCTCTCGCAACTGCTTCGCCTGGCTGGTATGCAATCTCGATCAGCGCTCCTATCAGCTATGCAAACCGAGTCGCATCATTCAGAATTATCGGTTTAGCAAACATCGCATATCGGAGATGATTGAGATACAAACTGATCCATTCTGAATATAGCTATAGTATCTGCCTGAATTATATGAAATTCAAAATTATTTTTTGCAGGACGAGAAAAATCAAACAGTTGTGCGGGGCACCATAAATTCTCAGTAATTTTAACGTGACGGACGACAGTTTAATAAAAGTACTTGTAAAAATTTAAAAACACGGCGAAAGTGAACATCTTTCCCTCACAAACACAACTACAATTTGATTTTAATCCTACTGATGTTAAAAAACGTTATAACAACAAATAAATTTATTAATTTGCTGTATATCAAATCAAACAAAATACGTCAATGATCGGCTTCATGTATCACTCACTCACTGCCTGATCCATTCACTCCTGATCGAAGACCAACAAGATTCGCCATATGCATTGCGCATTGATGAGATTCCAATTTGATGATGGTGCTGCACTGTTTGACAGCAAGCATCGGTGTTATAGAGTACCATTCTCTGGCCATATCGTCAAAACGAAGAAGAAGAAGACAGCAAGCATCGTGCGAGGTGATCTGTATTTTAGCGATGAATTGAACGATCGATGATCGGGTAGGTCCAGTAGCAATCAATAACGAAACCCGACCGCTGTACGTTCAGGTGCGAAGGGCAATCAGAAACATTCATTGAAAATAAGTGATATTCGGAACACTGGTCGGCTATCTTATCAAATTCATGCTAAATAATCTTCTTACGTTTTTTTTCTATTGGAAAACATCAAACTTCGAGCTGTTTCTTTTTCATTCACCCAAAGTTTACTCTCAGAACTATCAAAGTTCCAAATTTGTCAGATCGATCGCTGATTTTTCAGCAATACGGTTCAATTGCTGGAAAATTTCCAGTAAAAAAGAAAAAGTAATGGAAAAGTCAGCAAAACAAAACATGTTAGCTGGTTTCCAGAAAAAAATTCGATTGCTAGATGTTTCCAACAATTTTTTTTGCTGTAAATCGAGGCAAAAAATTACTGTGTAGTCTTTGATTTTGCGTCAAAAACATTATATTTTAAGCAAATTTTATCAATTTTTAAATATATACTAGCTAACCCGGTGTGCCCGACACCTTCCGAAAATTAATCAAATTTGTTAAAATAATTGAAATTTTGTTTTATTTCTTTGGCAGCATTTCAAGCCAAATTTCAACATAATTTCGAAGCAGACGCTTGAAAAGAGAGCTGCAACTGGAGTTCCAAATTTCAGTTCAAAGATGATTTAATAATATTTTTTATAAAATTGATCTATAAATTTGTTTTTTAAGTATAATGTTATAATGAGTCGAAATGTATGTTTTAATGATATGGACTTCCAGCCCTTTCCCTCTTCCAATGCCAGAAATTTTCTAATTATGTCAAACATAATATGAATAATTATTTGCCTTCTTCTTTCCGACTCCATCCAGAAATATGGGAGGGTCTCCAATTATTCGTACGCAAACAACATCTCTTCCTTTTGCTTGATAAGTTCTCGATTTATACCAAAAACTTGCATGGAAGCTCGTAAAATTCGTAAAATTTGAAGAATTGATAAAGAAACCCGTGTTTTTATAATTCAAAAGTACTGCTCAGATGGACTATCGTATAGAAATATTGCAAAGCGTGTGAAACGATCGAAGTCTGCGGTTTATCAAATCATCAGGAAGTTTGGAGAGCACCATACTCTTGAAGATTTGCCAAGATCCGATGTGGAACCGAGCCTGCTAATTGTTATTGTGCCAATTTTTAAATTCTTTAAAGGAAATTTTGTCGCTGTCGCTGAACAACTTTGTCGAAAACCATAACTTAGTATCGTATTAGCCAACAAAGTAATTAGCTCTTTAAGAGGGGTATGTCTTTTAGCATTGAAAAGTTTTAAATTCAATTGACATCACTGCTGGTGTTTAGCGATGTATTGCATGACAAGTAGTCAAGCAATACCTCGCCAGGTACCCAGCAGTGATGTCAATTGAATTTATTGTTTTTCAATGCCAAAAGACATGTCCCCATTCAACACCTAATATTTTTCATGTCTAATAAGATACGAAATTACGGGTTTGGACAAAGTTGTTCAGCGGAAAATTTTCTTTAAAGAACTTATAAATTGGTACAAAATGTTTTAGCAGGCTCGGTTTCACAGAAAAAAAACATAAATGATATTGATTATTTAGTACAAAATATTGAATTTTTCTATACAATCCTAATAGTTCAAATTTACTCATGTAAACATTATTTAAAAATTTTGCAAAAAATAATGGATGAGTTTAAATCAAAAAAAAGCTTTAGACCCCAGGATTTGAGAATATCAAAAATAACCCCAAATCGACTCAGTCTATTGTTTAATACATTTTTGTAAAACAAAATCGTGAGCATTTTTAATTATCGTTCGGTACACTCCGAGTGCTCTTATATTTCAACAAAAAATATTACAGGTTAGTTAAGAGTAAGCATTTCAGAAAGTTTATTAACGCTTGTTCTCAGGCTGGGTAATTCTGGACGTTTTTTTTAAACTCAGTAAAACCCATCTGTGACAGTTAAAAAAATCAAACTGGTTGTTTTAAATTGAAACTGTTCATATTTTGATCAGTTCTAATTTCAACTTCTCTGTTTCTTACCTTCATCTTTCCTTATGGGCTAAAAGATGCAGTTGATCGGCTAGGGTCAATAAAACTGAATTACTATTCTAAAAATTCCATTATTCTCATGAAAATCGAGCAAAATTGAGCATAGAAAACCTACCGTGGAAGAAAAAAGTTATGAATTGCAGTAGTTACTTCGCGCTTAAGTTTGGGTATTTAATGATTTAAATAAATTTTCTCAACAAATGAATTTTTTTTCAAGAGGTATTGAAATTTTTCTTACACGGAAAATAAAAAAAAGGTAAAATTTACCTTTTTGCGAGGTGAATTTTTTTCACCCCTCTTTCGAGGTAAATTTTACCTTTTTTTCATTCACCTAGCAAAAAGGTAGATTTTACCATTTTCTCGTTCACCTAGCAAAATAGTAAATAATACCGTTTTCCCATTCACTGATTTAAAAGGTAAATGCTTGTTTGTTTGATTGGTTTCTTCAATAATAATTAATTTAAAAAAAACACAATTCATGAAAAAATTGGTATTTATTTGAAATAAATAGGGAGTTACCTAATATTTATTTTTGAAATATATCACCGTGTTCTTTAAAAATTATTGAGGCAAGTCCTTTGTTCGCCAAGCTTGTCAGGTCCGGTTTGTCCGGAATAATATCTGAAGGCTGACGGGAATACAACACGAAGCTCTGTGGGCCGATCTGAAACAAAAGCAAAGTATTATGAAGAGAACCAGCACAACTAAATGAAATCTAAGAAAACACTTACCATTTTGTTCCGATTTTCACATATTGTGCACGAAGCAGAACTTGTTCCTCAACGGCAAAACAGCTTAACCTCAATAAACGGATTCGTCAAATAGTTACTTTTTTTCGAGATGATTTGTACCGTTTTGTTGAGCTCAATCCAGGTCAACTTCACCTCGCTACGAGGTAAGTTTTACCTTATTTGGATTTACCTTTCTTTCTAGGTGAATTATACTTTTTGATTCAGCTCAATTCAGGTGAACTTCACCTCGCTACGAGGTGAAATTTACCTTTTTTGGATTCACATTTTTTCTCGGTGAATTGTACCTTTTTTCATTCTTCGTTTCAGGTATATTTTACCTCGCTGTGAGGTGAGTTTCACCTCGAATAGGTAGAAGTTACCTTTTTGGCTTTTGCGAGCATTCACCTTTGCTGTCTCGGTAAATTTTACCTTTTTATTATTTTCCGTGTACCAATAAGTAAAAGGTGAACACGAAATTATTGCGACACCGAAAATGTCATGCCAATTTTCTTATAATGTGTTGATACTTACGGTTTCGGCAGAGGAAAACAGTTTGTTTTGGTTCCGCATGCTTTGAGTCAATTCGCAATGGATCGATGGAAAAAGCTAATTTTCCGAGTGGAGTCGCTACTAGTGCTCAGAGCTGTCAAACCTCATGATCTAAGTAGCATAGAAAATACAGAAATATCAACAAAACATGACACTGTGTTGCACTATGAGAGATCACGTGGACAAAAATCGAAAAAAAATTATCTAAATATTTCATGAAAGTCGATACTTTGTTAAGGAAAAGCTCAAATTTCAGAACTCTTCCATTTTTAAGATATTGAAAAATGAAGAAAAACTTCACTATGTTAGAAGGAAAAGAACTAAAAAGCAAATTTTGATCACCGATAACAAAGATCTTCTGCGAATAATATATTGTTGTAAACGTAAATCTTTATAAAGTGGCTTCAGAGTCACTAATAAGGTAAAGCGTGAGAAAACGAGGAAATCAGAAAGTTTTCAGACGAGATCATTTAAGTCCGGCTGATTTTTTGCAAGTTTTGCGTGGATATTCTAACAAGTTCTGAAGAGTTCAGTTACGATCTGAAGATTTGGAGCTTTTCGAGAATTTCACCATTGTCAGTTTCTGGACCTATAAGACTGATCAGATTTTCAGCTCATCCGTCTTTGATTTTGAAACTTGTCACCTTAATGGGTCACCTTTATTGTCCTAACTATTCAAACATGTTTTTTTTTTTTCACAAATCAGATCTGACTAGGAGTGTTTAGGCAGCAACCGACAGGATAGGGGCCTGAGTTCTGTACAAATACATGCAAGATTTTTACCCTTTGTAATGAACATTTATGACACATTCAAATTGATATTTTGAAATGTTAACCTAAAACCAAAAAAAAAAAGATAGTCAAATTGTTGAAAAAATATTGTGCATATATTTTTGTCCGCTTGCTTGTATGACAATCTCTCATAGTGCGTTACCACAGTTACCATAGTTACCGCAAGATTTGTTTTATTTTCATAATAAACAAGAACGAACGCAAAGGATAAGCATGAAGTAAACATGAAAAGATAGGCTGGCAGATTTTATGAAGTTTTAATTTATGTTGAAGTTCGTTTTTTTTCTCAACAAATTAAAAATAGCTATATGGTCGAGCGATTTTATGTGCGTGCTCGTCTGAGAGGATTGGGTGTAAGCGGAGCAAAAAACGATGGAATTCTATACTATGCATTCCCGCAATTTTCCAGCACGTTTTCGGCCCTAGTCATTTTTTTTAAACCGGGGAAAACCGTGCATTCAATCCAAATTAATCCAATATTTAAATAAGATAATAAAAATAGGAAAAAATCTTGTGAACCTTTATTTTATCGTCGAAGCACATAAAATTGTGTTAAATAATTTTAAAATTTTTTTTATTAATTTTGATGAAAATAATTATAAAAAATCGTTTTTGGATCCAAATTCAAAACTTATCTTCACTCAATTTGATTTTTTTTGGTAAATTTAGCAAATTTTGTGAATACATCCGTACTTTTCGGAATCGCCTCTATATTTTCCTTGAATATCTGGATACGCCCGGATAAAACCGGGAAATCTGGAATGCTTGTTCTATGAGTTCTAAAAACCGTGGACGCTATTGAAAAAAAAACTAATCTTTTTCATCCCATTGAAGTAATTAAAACGTTCTTTTTATTCAACAGTTGTGGAATAAAATTTTCAGGCCATTTATTTGCTGATTATACTAGGATTTAATTTACAGTTTAATTTATCAAAAATCTTAATGATTTCATGTCACCCTAACCTGATTTTGCTTTAGCACCGCCATCTGTTAAAAATAAAAAGGTTTTATACTAAAATGATAGATGGCAGATTTTATCTATCTAGCGGAAAACTACGCAGAAGGCGCTTAAATCGATCCATTGAAACAATAGCGGTGATGATTGATGATGACAACTGATGATGGTAAACACGGTACAAATGTTTACATCATCACACTGTGAAGCCAAACAACTCAATTTAGGTTCGTGGTAACTCACCAGTGTTGCCAGATATTCTGAGTGGTTAGCTCAGAATATCACACGAAAATGAGAAAACTAATAAGTGAGGATATCACTTCAGTGAATAATGTAAATAGCTATCGCTGATGTTATAAGTAGTTTTTTAAGGACTTGACGAACGAAACGAATAAAGATTAACTCTATTCCACCACAGAAACTTGCGTTTTTTCAACATAATGTTTAAATCAAACAAACATTTTAGGGTAGTTTTCTACATATATTTACTTCAAATATGAAAAGAAAAGTAAATCGATGGAGCCTTGAGTGTAAAATTGAACACATTTTCGCTAGATGCCTTCCATCAAAGTCTTTACAGTGTAATCCGGTACCAGTTTCTCTTTTTTTCATTTTCTTAACATGTGCTTCTCGTCTTTGACTGTCTTCTTGCTCTTCCGAAGTTTCCGCTTCATTATTGCCCAGTACTGCTCCACCGGGCGCAGCAGCGGGTTCATGTCCTCTGGAACAAAATTAATAAAATTGGCTTCATACCACGACACTTTCAGAATAGTGGCATGATGCCAAATCTGGCTACAATAGCATAGCTTCGTCGTGCTGCTGCAAGAACGGAAAAAAGCGCTTTTCAAGGCACTCAGATTTGTAGATCTCGCCATTTGCTGTGCCCTTTGTCACGAAAGGCTCACTCCTCAGTCCGCAAGTGCAGATGACCTGCCAAACGAGATATAAGGAGGCGAACTTCGACATTTTATTTTTCTTAAATTTGTGGCCACATCGACCATGCTCTTGTCGGTGAAAAACTCCAACCCCGGAATTTGCTTAAAAACGGCTTTTATATACGTTTCGTCGTCCATCACACAGCAGCCATATTTTGTCAGCATCTTCTCGTAGAGCTTCCGTGCCTGAGTTTTAACCGTCGATTGTTGCCGCTCATCGTGGTTTGGGAAGTTCTGTCTGTACCTTGTATGTATGTAGTTCAGCTCTCTTCTTTGCATTCTGGACGTAGCTCTGCAACATGCCGATCTTTTTAGCCTAATCACGGCTTGGGCCGTTGAGATTTGCTTTAATCCTTTCCCTCCGTCTTTTTGTTCTCCGGTTCCGGTTTTCTTTCAGCTCCTTTGCCGTGGTCCAACGTCAACCGCTCCTGAAACCGTTTCAACACTCTGGAGCTGGTTAAATTGTGAATGTTCAACATTTTTCCCAACTCACTGCCGGTGCGACAGGTCAGGACATTCCAGGTGTTTGGAAAGAATTTGTTCTCTCGATACGCGTTGTTTCACCTCCATTTTCGTTGAAGAGAATAACCCAATTTCGAATTTGACTGCATGTAAACAACACACATCAATGAGAAAGTGTTCAAAGTTTGGTTGATTTTTACCCAATGGTAAAAAAGTTATGTCCTGTTTAATGTGTCGCAATAATTTCGTGTTCGCCCTTCAATGATATTTTTTGACTAATACTAGGTTTTTTTGTGAAAATTAGCCTTTGGGAAAATTTAAAGCTAAAATTGTTGTAGACATTTCAATTTTCGCCCTTTTTTTTACAATAATAATGCAGAAAATTGAATTCACTGCACAACGTTTCGACGTCTAATTTTCTCATCTTCATGAATTTTTTATTGGTGTTATGTTGATACACATTTAAGAACATGTTGATATGGGATTTGATTCAAAAATTGTGTTCTGGTCCTTCGAACCTGCATATGCAAATAAGGTTTCCTACAGGAACTTCCTGCTTAGGCCAACAACCAAATCGAATATACCTATGCCATGTTCCGTGCCGTTTCGTGGAATTCCGTTTTCCTGTTTCGGGTCATCACCTTATGATTCGGTTCAGAATTTAAAACGGACGAGGGTGGTTTAACGATATCAATTCGCTCGAAGGGTACAATACATCAAAAATTTATAGCTCAAAATTGGAGTTCAAGGATTGACATTTGGAAATTTTATTAACCTAACTAAAGTAAGCTCAATTGAAACGAGCAAATCACCATTAGCAGCAGCGAAAGTCACCAACAAATTCAAGAAGCAGCAGCAGTGGTTGTGAAGCAGCCGCCATCGAATTTTAAAAACACACAAAACGTGCGAATCGATTTTTTGCTGCTGCGCATGTGCCGTGGTCGTCACTTTGTTTTGATGTGATTTCGAGCGAGGCGAGGCGCGGAGCGTTGCCACAACACAACATCGCACAACCACATGGCAGCGTCAGAAAGTAAACATAAATACGCGAGAACTAGTTTTTCGCGTTCGACGGCCTCTTCTGGATGTGATTTTACAAGTGGCGACGAGGTGGAATTCCGCGGTACCAATACAGGTACGCTTACCATATGTTTCTTTTGATGGTAAGCGTTATACTCCGGGGGCAAATGTTTCAATATGACTCTAGGTTTTTTTTTCTACCCTTCTACTATGAATAAAGCTAGCTCGTTTTGTGGCCACCGAGCGAGCACAGGTTCTGCTGTGCTGTGGCCAACGCTTCTAGTTTCAATCTTTGTTCGGAACGGATCGGTCGTTTGTTGTATCTCTTGCGCGTGGAAGCGTCGTCGTCTTGGAAAAAAAAAATTCGATCACGATAAAAGCAACCAACCAAAGTCTAATTGTTGGCAACTTGTGCAATACATTTTGCAACTCACAGCGGGTGTTAGCAAATATACAAATCGTAAGTGAAGGGAGCAGTAGTAGAATCGTAAAAAAAAATCGCACCAAAGGCTAGGGGGAAGCATTGTCACCACGCGGACCGATTCCTTTTTCAACAATTGTCTCGCTACCATATCAACTACGCCTGACGCGTGACGCCTCAAAAGAAGGTGTTCGAAGTTGTTTGCAAACACTGCAGAAGAGTGATGCACCAGCAAACTCGGTTGTTTGTTGCGAAATTGAAGATCAAAACGCGCAAAAAGCGAAATCGAACCGAAATTTTCTGTCTCTAGCAGATTCGAGAACGCTCGAGATTGTTCGAGATCTCTTCGAGGTGAATCACGTTGTCTTGTTCGGCTTGTTGGCTTAGACATTCGGGATGGAATTGAATTTTTTCTTCCTTACCTCCAGTCCAGTGTTCGTTGTGTGCAACTCTAATTGCGCATTAATGTCGATACTTACCTACTAAAGCTGGCTAGCTAAATAGCTAGCTGGATGGTTGGGTCTGGTTGTTTTGTTTGGCTACAGTCGGAAACACACAAAGCTCACCCGGACCGCTGGGTGACTCCGGTTGGATGGCCAGGTTGCGGTTGGTGGAATAAATTAAACAGAAAAGAAGGGAAACGGAATAACGTAAAAAGTTACGTTTGCAGGGACCCTATCCGGAATCATGTAGAGGGGAACAAATAAAGTGCATCTACTTATTGAGGACAATTCAGAGAGTTTGTCATTTGAATATTCATGGGATAAAAGGCAGTTTAGCCTTAGTGAACCTCTGGCGAGGGTCTGAATATTGCAGTTTTTAAAATACGACTTCAGACAGTAAAGGTATGAAAATTCTCAGAAATTCAGGCTTAAAAATCATTTCCTGTTAGGTAATAGCATTTCATACTGAACCGATCGGTTCAGTCCCATGAAATAGTTTTGTTCACTGACTCAACACAGAATACTTTTTTTGGCGTATCATTCACAAAAGGGAACCAATTAATAATATTGGACATGCAATTAGTATTTATTGCTTTGAAATAGATGATGAAATTTGAGCATGACACGACACTATTTTATGGCATGAATTGTTATAACTTACACAGATGTTGGTCAGCTTTGTTGACGTTTTTTATTTTGAAAAATCCAAACATCACAGTTGATTTTTATTTTAAACTGTGAAGATACGATTTTTTCAATTATTTCTCGAAATATAAATCTTTTTTTGTTCCAATCTAATATTCGTTTACAGCAGAAATTTCACATTTTTTCAGTTTCTTATGGCAGATTTTCACAGGGCGCCCTATGAATCATCTTTTTTTCATAAGCTGCTGTCCCATAGAACACATGATATTTTAAACATACAAAGAAACTGTAAAGAGTTCGTTATATTACCTTCAAATAACCATTCGATTAAGGTTACTAGATTGCCCGGTTTTATCCGGGTTTGCCCGGATATTAAAGACAAGTTTTTGGAACATTCTGGCCCGGCCCAGTTGCCTGGATTTCATTAAAAATGCCCGGATTTGTGTGCTTTTTTGGCAAATGAAAAAAAAATTGTGATGTATTTTTGTTTATGCCTTCAAAATCGAAATTTTTTGAGCAAGTTTTATAGAAACAATTATGAAAGGTTTTTTGGAAGACCAAAATAAAATTTTAGATCTGTCGATAAGTTTGATGAAAAAAATTTTCTTTTAATTTTCTTTTTCTTAATTTTTGTTAAGTAATTTCTGGGTATTAACAAAATTTGCCCGAATATTGCCCGGATTTAAGGTCGTCAATTCTGGCAACCTTACATTAAATATGTTTGATATCTTCAATCGTTAATCCATCACGTGCAAGCATTGCGGAAGAATTAACATGATTATTTTCCGAATATGAAAAAAAAAACACAATATTTAAGCGTATGATAATTTAAAATCCGGGCAGTTATAAACGCGTGTATTTTAAAAAATATTCGTTTGATCAAAATACGTGAGCATTCTAGTGAGTCTCCTTATACCAGGATGGCCAGCGAACCGGGAAAACCGGGAATAAACCGGGTATCGAAAATAGGACCGGGAAAAACCGGGAATTTCATATCAAAACCGGGAAAATTCTTTATGGATCATTTTTTCTCTAAATAAACCTATTGAGTTCTAAATTTCATCCATATTACCTATCATTTTTATTTTTCTCAAAAGCGATATAAGATAGGGATCTAAATGCTATGGAGAAAATGTAGGCAAAAGACGAGAATTTCTTGAAAAATCAAATTTTTTATAGATCTGCGTCTACCTTTAATTATTTTTTTACATTTAAAAATTTACAAATTTTTGATAAGCTTCCAAAGCGCGAAGAACTTATCTCTCATATGTTTGAATTTTTTTTTTCACAATTAAATTCAATTTTTAACCTTTGGAAGTCGGGAATTCATAAGATAATGCGGGGGAAAATGCGATAAAACTGAAAAATTCAAAATGAGTGGTCACCATGTTACATGGTTCATTCATAAAATGCACAAAGGTAGAACGAAATACCAAATGTTTGTGTGATTCTATTATACATTTTGCGCTTTTACTGATAATCGCATTCTTTATTAATGACAAAATTGTAAAAAAAATGAAGATCGTAAAAATGTATGAACTACGAATCGCATTGAGAAATTATCACAATAAAAAAGTGAATTTGAAAAGCAAGTTCAAGCCTTAGAAAAAAAATTCAAAAATTGAAAGGAGACTTCAAATTTAAAATTTGAATAATGATATTCAATTGTTCTGCTTTTTGTAGCAGATGTAGATTGAGATATGAAGAATCGATTGATTTATGTACTTAACCCTAAATTGACGATTTTGGCACCTCATCTCTCTGATTCAAATGGCCTCAATTATTTTCTTAATCCTTAACATTTAAACCTTCTCAAACTATTTTCTGTAGAAATCCCAACAAACATCACCGTTATCTGAAAATCCTTACGTTTAACATATAAAAAAAGTGTTATTGAGGTTAAAAAAAATCCTAATAGTCATATTCATGTATTTTCAAACTGGGAAGGTCATAAAATCTCGGTCGAAAAAACCGGGAATTTGAAAATGAAAACTCGCTTGCCACCCTGCCTTATACTTATCATCTATTTCGGCCAAAAAAATAAAAAAAAAAACGTATATTTCTCAAAAACACGTAAACTTAAACATCTGAAAGAATAGGCAAAGTAGTCCTTTTCATTACCAATACAACACTGCCAAAATGTTGCATATCTGAACTCTAGGAATGTAGTTTTCGCCGATATGAAGTGCCTGGACTCTAAATGATCATCCTGAGTTTTTGTTTCACATTCAGATCCGAAGTTCTTAAACTTAATTTGGTTGCATAATAAAAACTTCAAAATGGCGATCCAGAATTGCAAACTCAAAATAAGACTCATCATTAGAAACTCATATTTTGATTCAGATTATAAATAAAATATGGAATAATGAATCCAGATTGAAACCCGGGACATCAAAGATGAATAAAATTAGATTGATGATAGAGGGCTTTGAAAAAAATATCAATTTTTGGTTGATATCGAAATGTTGATCTTGAATCTAAACTAAGAAATCGTTATTTTAACATTTCAGAAATCGTATTGGAACTTGGAAAAAGATCCAAAATTTAAATTTAATGATAAGTAATCTTGATAGTTTTAACTCATTTATAAGCTTAATCTAAATTTTGAATATTATTGCTGTATCTGAATTCTGAACCTAAATTCATATTAAGGTTCAGAATTCAGATACAGAATCGATATTCAAAATTCAGACTAAGCTCATAAATCAGTAATACTCTAACCTGAAAAACACCTACTGTAATAGAAAAGAAATATTTACAGATGGTTCACTGTCTAACGGAAAAATAGGCTATGGAATATACAGTCCTACCGAAGAAAATGTCGCAAGCGGCTTACCATCAACTTTTTCGATATTTTCAGCTGAAGCAACTGCTATTCAGCAAGCAATGCATCTGGCAAACGTTCCTACTGTTATATACACAGACTCGGCTAGTGTACTGGCAAGTCTGGAAACAGGTTTAAAACATCCAATTATACAAAAGATATTGAAACATAAAAACAGAGATAATGTTACGATGGTCTGGGTACCGAGTCACGTGGGTATTGTTGGAAATGAGAAGGCAGACAAATTAGCAAATTTGGGAAGAGACGCAGAAATTCACAATATCAATACACCCAAAGCGGACGCGCTTAAATGGGTCCGACATAAACTATGGAAAACACATGATCGGAACTGGCAGCTTGAACGGGACATGAAACTGAGGGAAATCAAAGCAACGACAGGAAAATGGAATGATCGAGTTATAAGGAAAGAGCAGAAAATTCTCACTAGGCTGAGGAGCGGACACACGAGAATCACACATCAATACATCCTGGAAAGAAAAGAAACACCAATATGCTCCACGTGTGGTGTTATAATAACCGTGAAGCATTTACTGATAGACTGCAGAAAATACTCGCTACAGAGAAAGGATTTACTACCATCAGAGGAACTAGCAACCATACTTAAAAACGAAAAACAAAGTGAAGACAAACTAGTGACATACCTAAAAAGATGTGCATTGTACGATGAAATCTAAGATAAGTATCATGTAATTTTTTAACACGCAGAGGGTGAAAGCTAAAGGTTAATCCCTCTTAAAATAAAAAGTATAAAAAAAAAAAAAAAAGTAATAATTATCAAGATTACTATTTTATTGATAAATCCATACTGCAAGAGATCGCATATAATTTTGATTGTTATTTCAATGTCAAAATTTCAAATTTGTGTTATTTTTTGGATAAAAAAATCCACAGTATTTTTACGAAAAAAAATTGCGGATAAAGAAACATGTTATAACCCGTTTAAAAAAAATAGTCATATTATTATTGCAGTTTTCTCAAGAGCCAAATTTCAAACTAAAACCTGAATTTAGATCGGAATAGTAAGTATCAGGTTTGAACTGCAAAACTTGAATCAATTAATTTAATTTTGAAAATTTTATTTATTTTCATTAATGGTTAAAAGCTTTTAATTTGCGCTAAAAATTGGTAGATTTAGATAATTTAATTTTAGCATAGAATAAGTTTTTTTTCTACAAATCGAAGGCTTCATAATAAAAACTTATTCTTTACAGAAATCAAATAAACTAAATTGATCAGATTTTATGAAACTAAGTTCTCGAATTTGTTACTATACAGAAATTTTTTTTGACTATTACGTGTCACTGAAACTGCAACTTTTAAAATAAATTACAGGTTGACCTGTAATTTTAAATTGTTTTCCTTGAAAGTTAACGAAGGTTCATTTATTATTACAGCAAATGTCCTGTAAAAAAGTTGTACACTGAAAATTAAATGTCACGTAATTTGTTTTTCGAACTGTAAAATAATTTTACAGGAAATAATTTTTGCTGTGTAAAGGATTCCTTAAACAAAACTAGTTTACCATTTTACAGATTATCGGATGTATTTTCAAAATCTTCTGTATAATACATAAAACGTTTAATTTAAAAGAACGTATAAATGGTTAAGTAAAAAATAGTAAGTAATATTTCTCTGCTTTTTTAATTCGTGCATTTTTTTAACAAATATATAAAAATAGGTAACCAAAACCCCCCTATGAGGCCGTTCTTCCTACGACCCTGACTCTCTATCACCATCTTCTTGATTGGAAAAAAATTAAACAATATTGCAAATGAAATTCAAATACAAAACTGAGAATGAAAGTTACAATCAGAGTAAAGCAGAAATTGAAAAATTTATAATTCAAATCCAAATGATTATTTCACTTTCGAATCTTTAAAACACAAAAAAAATCGTGTTCATGTAATGTGTTGAAATTTAAAATGTAATGCGGTTTAAAACTTGAAATTATATTTTTTTTCATTTTTTTTAATTCAAAATGTCAAAAAAATATTCAGAATGAAAATAATTCCGAAGGGAAATTAAATGTTCAAGACACAAAATCATAAATCTGGAATGAGATGAGATTGAAAATGTAGAAATATGTGAATGGTATGCAGAATTTAGGGTGTTTTCATTAGTAGAGGAAAATAAAAAAAATAGTACATCAGAACCGAAAGCATGAAATTTGGGCTAAATAAGTATCAATTAGAATTTCAAATGTTAGATTCAAATTGGAATGAAAATTTAATAGCGGAACTCATTTTTGCCGATTGATCCTAGTTAGTCAACTAATGTTACCTTTATTCTCAAAATAAAAATGGGTGTAGAGTGTTTAAATCAACGCAAATTTCAAATGATCGAAAAAATAACATTCATTTTGCATTACTCATACCTATCTACTCATACTTATGCTTATGAAGTGAGCATATTAGATTGCCTGGTTTTTATTAATTTCATTCCCAAAAAAGCCCGAAACAATTTAAAAGGATGTTTTTCTTAACATTCTTCACTTTTTCAAATTGAGGCAAATTTTCTTTCAAAAACTGATAATTTCTGTTTTTATAAAGTTTTAACAAATCAAAGAAAAGTTTATCTGTTTTCCGTAAAAGCCGCTATTTTGTTCTAAAAGAAGAATATTCTTCCTAAACAGAACCTAATGATTGATTCGCTGGAATCTCCTGAAATATTTTGTTTATTCAATACATTAGAGAAAGTGATGGTACCTATGCATTCCAGATTCCCCGGATTTATTCGCACATGCCCGGGTTTTCAAAGTAAATGGGACATATAAAGCAAACTCTTTGTTTTACCGAATTGCTTTTTTATTTCCGAAGTTTTAAAAGAGATTTGAACGCTGCTTACAAGTTTTGATAAAAAAAATAAACATTTTAAGTGAATTCTCAGCAAAAAACATGCGGGACAAATTTTTCAGTGCTTACTCTACGGGGCCCCCTTAACTTATATTAGGGCGAAACTATTCGAGCTATTATTTCAGGGGGGCCGTTTTACCTGTTATATAAAACATTTTAATTCCGATTTTGATTTGCTTTCCTAGTTTTATAGAACCTGAAGCAGTATGATTAAAGTTCTATTTGAATTTAAATTTTCCTCGGGGGTCGCAGACACTAGAAGATTTGGACAAACGGTTTCTTCAGCTAAGATGCTCATCAAATAATGCACTTTAATAAAACAGTATAAGATATTAGGACGTGTCATTTGTTCCATGATTTTGACATTCAAACTTTTTTAATTGCAAAGATAGAGTAAAATTATCTTCTACTAAGTTGTAGCTAATAACTATTAAAGCAACTTTGTGGAAGACTTAAATTCATATGACAATTAGGGAGCACGCTATGATTTTTTTATGTTGGAATGTTAGAGCGTATCTATAAAACAGTTTTTCTCTTTTAAGTGAATTTATAAGTAAGTGATGTCTTCTGCTAACTTTTATCATATAAAATGCGCACGTTTTTGTCTCGGACAGCAAATGTCTATTTTTAAGCATTCGCTAGTTATTAGGCTTTTCTATCAAAAATATATACAATTTGAACTGCCATATCTCAGATTGGGACAAACAAAAAAAATATCAAAGATAAAGTTTGTTAATCTTCAATACAAAACATCACATTCGACTGACCCTTCAATGAGACTTCTCTCATTTTTTCGTGGAAAAGTCGCAATTTCATCGTATCTTAAAAGCTAAATGCATTTAAGTGTAAGAAAATCTGAGAAATTACAAACTGACAAAGTATTTAAAATACAGTTACCTTTAAAAATTCATGAAAAATTCTGAGGATCGTATTTTGACAATCTAAAGTAGCGAAAATGTGCCCAATTACGTCAACTTTTCAATAATCTTTCCAAAATTTAACTGGTGTGATTTAAACAGTTTTGATGGTTCATTGATTTACTTTTTTGTGATTACGATCTTAAAATTAAAAAAAATTCTTGTGTGCAACGTATAGATTCTAACTTCAGCTTTCTTTGAAACTGAGTGAAATTTTTTTGAGTATTCCGTAGCTGATTCACAGTCTCTTTTCAAAGCATGTTTTTTCTGATTTTTTTTTTCATAGGCTTTAAATAACGGAAAACTGAAGTGTTGTAGGTAAACTTGAGTTACATTACATAGTTTCCAAAACTATAAATTTTGTAAAAATCGGTTGATAAACAAGAGAGATATAGAGGTTTTAAGCGAGGAGTGTCAAATTGACACTCAAGGCCTGATTAGGAAGTATTTTTCCTGGGCTTTCAGACAAGGTTGCCGGAATCACAGAAAAAATCTATACTTTTACAGAATATTGAAGAAATTTTCGATGAAAATAAAGTTCCAACCGCTTCGCACCTCAGAATTTAATTTTGATTGTCTTTTTTTCAGAAATAAATTTAAATCAACTTTTTTTCATTCCCAGTTTTCATATTTTTTTTTAATATTTCTTATTTTTTCAATAAAATTGAAGTAAAAAATCGAATATTTTCGTTCCTTTCAATAGTGATTTTTAAAAATTTAGAAAACCAAACACCACCCTCCTCCCACTTCCAGGTTTTCTTAATTTTTTTTTATTTTTTTAAAAGAAATTGATAAAGTGTAATCCAATTTTTTTAGATAATCTATTCGAGAACCTAACAGTTGTCAATTTGTTGTTCCTGAGAATGATTAAAAACTGAAAAAAATGTAAAAATATTTTCTATTAAAAGTTCAAAAGTCGTTTCAATAGCAAATCTTACACTTAGTGAACAGTTCGAATTAATAATTGAATTTGAAATTTTTCAAACTTTGAAAATGATCGTGAGTTTTGGTGTTGGATAAAGAATCTCAAATTCAGAATTCATATTTTAAATATCTAGTGTTGATTCATAAATTGCAATTCCAGGACTGCATTTGTAAATCTTTACTTTATTTCATTATACATTGTCGTTCTGGGCTCACACTGATTTTGAATTGCAAAATTTGCTTTCAGTCTACTTTGAAGTCTAAATTTGTGATCAGATATGTACACTAGGGTGGCATTGCACGTATGGGAGAAATTTCATGGTCGAATTTTGGAAACCGACCTAAACATTTTGTTGATTGACCCGAAAGACAGACCTGTACAAAATTTCAGCTCAATTGGACTTTTCGTTTTTTTGCCCTCAAAAATCATCAAAGGGGAAATAGGAAAAATCGAAATTTCTATAATGGTGCCAAATGACTTAAAAATGCATAAAACGTTGAAATCTGGTGTTATCTAAAAATAAACATTTTTTTTGTCAAAAATCGACTTTCTGGGCCGTTATCCGGAAAATGTCCAAATTTAAGGAAGTCGATTTTATCCCAAAAAATTTTTTTTTCGAGATAACATCAGATCTCGACATTTCATGCATTTTTTAGTCATTTGGAATCAAAATTTAAATTAAAATTTTTCCTATATCCCCTTTGATGAATTTTGAGGGCAAAAAACAAACAGTCCGATTGAGCTGAAATTTTCCAAAAATTTGAGCGCTTTGAGTCATCCCTAAATCAAGTCCGATTGAGCTAAAATTTTGTATAGATCAGTTTTTTCGGGCCAATCTACAAAATGCATATGATCGGTTTTCAAAATTCGACATGACCCATTCGGATGCCAATCTAATGTAAAGTTATAATAAAAAAATCATTGTTTAACTCAAAATCATTTTCACTTGAAACATAAGTGACATCTAGAGTGTTTCACCCATAAGTAAATTCATGTCAATTCTAAATGAAATTCACGTAAGTGACAGGTCAAGTCAATTGAAGGGGATCGAGCAAGTGGATAGTGAGTGTACGCTCAGGACATCAATATTTTTCGTAAAAGTGATTTTTATGTGATATTTGAGGCGACCCTCAAAAGACCTTCAAATTTGTATGGAATCTTTCTATGGAAAAAGTGTTCAAAAAAAAAGAGTCGTAATTAATTCCGGAAACACTGCGGAATAACACAAACTTTGTGACGTAAAGATGATTTGTTTTCGAGAGTTTAATTTTTTATTTTTGAAACCTTGAAAATAATTTTGAATCTTGGTGTCTGATGGATGAAGAATCTTGAATTCAAAACTCATATTTTTTTTTCTCATGTCAATTTAAAAATATGCCGATTCCTGCATTTGGAAATCTTAATATTATTTGATTACAATTTCTCATACTTGATTAACGTTTACTTCAATTGGAATAATTATCGTATACTTGAAATATATTTTAAATAGGTAGAAAAAATTGTTGTTTTTGCAAGTTCATTTATGTCACAATTTTTCGATGGTTGTTGTCAGGGGGTCTGTCTGCCGAAAGGTCACGCTCTAAAGATCGCCCAAGAAACCACGAAGCAACGCAGCTAATAATTAGTGGCGGTGTTCACTAAACCCTTTTGCAACTAAGCTGGTAGGACTTAAAACTCAATACCATGATTCACAATCGGCGCGGTACGTCTGTTGCAAAGCTAGACAACAAAAAGAGACTAACCAAAAAAACGTGAACTTAAACGCGGGTGGTGGACTGGCGATTGCAAAATTTCGTCGACTGTCAGTCAATATGTGACCGGCCAATTTTATAATTTCAGCACAACAGTCTAGAGGTCAGCATTTTTTATTTGGTCTTCTGTTACATTTAGTTCGAAGACAATGGCCACACACAAAATTTAGCAATTAAGATCTACCTACCTGGTGATTGTTTTCTTATATCTTTCTTCATGAAGATAAGGGTGACAGCCAAATGTTTCTCTGATGCAAAATGACTTAGAAATCCAGGAAACTTCGAAATCTGGTGCTCTTGACTTTGAGCGCTTTAAGGCACCCTAAATCAAGTCCGATTTAGCTTAAATTTTGCGAAGGTCAGTTTTTGGACCAATCTGCAAAATGTATAGATATAGTGTTTGCCAAATTCGATCATGAAATTTTTCCCATACATCCATTGCCACCATAATGAAGACGTTATGTTTTTATTGAACATTTTATGAGATCAATTTGAATAGATATGTATTTATCTACATGTTTAAAGAAGTAGGTATGTTTTGATCTTAATTTCGTCGTTTTTTCGACCTGATAGTTGAACTGAATAAACTGATTTTTTAAATGGTATGAGAGAATGAAAGCTTGTGAGAATGTTATTAACTAGGTATTCAACGAACTTAACGCGGTCTTGTTCCGATTCAGACATCTCTTGATGATGTTCAATTATTGTGCGTGATCGAGGTGATGTCTCAACTGGAAAAACGCACTTCTTGTGGATTCTATTGTTTTATTACTCTCTTTCATAAAATTCCATCTTCAACAAGAAAAACATAGGAAAAACGTCAGATGGAAGGGCACCTGTTGCAAGTACTTCGAAAACATTCTTGGAATAGACACGTGTGTGACATGCTTCAGTTGTGACGAAACTCAGTTCAGCCAAGTTAAGCCAGAGTGGCGTGCGAATTTTACTACTTAGTCCCGCGAACTTTTAATGAATGAGAGGGAACCATTGTGCGCGGATTTTTTTTTCAGAGTGGATTTCTTGTTACCGTTGTCTCGTATCATTTGACTAGATCGGAAAGGGAAAGTGAAGTGGTCACAACAACCGAGAGTGCTTCCACTGCTGGTGTCGAGGAACCTGTCCTAACCCAAGATCTTCTATTCAACACATCTACAGCGACAAACATCTGTATACGGATCGGTCAATCAGTCAGCAAGCAGCCAGAACCATGCCAGCTGATGCATTTTCAAGGTAATATCTGTTTTCATCTGTAGGGCGCGCGTTTCGGAGGGAAAATGAACGATGTCTATTTTTAAAATCGTAGACCGCTAGGAGTGCGGTTGAAACACCCTGCCGTCAGGTTCCAATAAAACTTTCCTACAGTAAATACACACAGTTTACAGTGGGTTTGCTCAAATACGATAGTTCGTTTGGGGGAATTTCATGGTCACTGTATGGACGAGGAGTCCCCTGTTTTGGTGACCTTGACACGTTAGAAAAACGTGATTGTTTCATTAGAGGCGGTATTGAATTTCTCATTAATTAGCGGAGTGGTGGGAATTAAGTCAATTCAGTCATCTTACTGTGGCATTATTAAGGTCGGATCGTTTTTCTTCTGTATCATTTCACAATGGGGAAAAAGTGTACAAATCGCGAAAAAATTCAATAAAGTCTGCTTCATTTAATATTGGAACACAAACAATTGCGTGTAGTTCAGTCATTTATTAACGAATTAATAATTTGTTTTTCATACAAATGTAGCATTTTCTTTACTCTTTCATAAAAAAAAATTAAAAAAATTATTCATTGCTGTTTCGAAGAAATTCTCGTACTTTTCCCGTAATACGGCACATTAGGCGGCGCACACCCTTTTCGTCCACCGTTTTGGCGATTTGATTCCACCAGTTCTTCATTTGAGTCATGTTTCTAACAAGTTTTCCCTTTGCCTTAAGCGTCCGCTTCGTGATTGCCCAGTATTTCTCTATCGGCCGGAACTGGGGGCAGTTTGGGGGGTTGAGGTCCTTCGGTATTACGCTGACCCCGTTCGTTGCGTACCATTCCATAACCGTTTTGCTGTAATGGCAGCTTGCGAGGTCCGGCCAAAACATTACTGGACGGTCGTGGGCACGAATAAACGGCAGAATCCGTTTCTGTAGGCACTCTTTTTTGTAGACTTCTGATGTCATTGTCTTGTCAGTGAGAAAGACTTTGGTTTTCTGTCCACAACTGCATATCCCCTGCCAAATCATGTACTTGCGGGCGAATTTATCCGCAAACACGAACTTAAATTTTGCAGGTACATCCCCCCGAGCCGTTGCCAAATAAAATTTTTGACCTGGGATTTGCCCAAAGTCCGCCTTCACGTAGGTCTCATCGTCCATCAGAATACATCCGTCGAACTTGGTCAGCACTTGGTCGTACAGCTTTCGAGCACGGATTCTGGCCACATTGTTCTGCTTCAGCGTCCGATTTGGCTGTTTGCTGGCTCGGAATGACCTTATTCCTTCCACCGTACTGTGAGCGGCCTGGAACTTATTGGCCAAATCGCGGTCTGAAAGATTGGGATTCCTCTTGACGGCCTTGATGACTTTCCCACGCAGTTTCCGGTCGACAGTTCCACTCCGACGCTTCGAATGCGGCTTCCGAGCCGTCGTCAATGTTTCCTTGTACTGCTTGATAACACGCCATACGGTATTTCTGGGCATTTTAAGCTGTTTAGCTAGCTTCGATGCCGACAACAATGGATTTTCAAGAAAACTGTGCACAATTTGATCTCTCCGTTCGGCTTCCATGGCGGTTGTTTACAAAATGCTATCGTTTGGTGTTATGACATAAATACATGGTGAAAGGTAATGAATTTACCGACACGTGGGTGAAAAAAGTTTCCAAATCCGTCCACTAGGAGCGCCACAATGAGCAAAAGAATTTGTTCCAATATTAAATGAAGCAGACTTTATCCTCCCTCCACACGAACCAAATATATGAAAATATACTTTTCTTTAGTGAAGATGTCCGGAGAATCGATTGGACAATTTTGAACTAAAATAGACCTATCGGGTGTGATTTTTACCGAGAAATCAAATGAAGACAGTTTTAGATATGGCTGATTTTACCCTCGATTCCCAATTAATTATGAAAAAAGTAAATTCGGACTTGAAAACTTTGAAACAAATAGGACTGATTTATCTTGTGTGATTTTTTTTTTTGAGGATTCGAGTGAGGGCTGTTTAAGCCACTAAACGCTTCGGAAAATGGAGTTATGGCTGTTTTACACTCAATGCTCCTACGTTATTCAAATAGTTAAGCCATAACTCCATTTTTCGGGGCGTGCGGTGTCTCAAATAGCCTTCATTTGGTTCCTCGACAAAAATTACACAAGATAAGTCTCCTTTGGTTTTGAATTCTCTAGTCCGAACATGCAATTTTCTGAAATATTTGGAAACTGTAGGGAAATTGAGGGTAAAACAGCCATTAATCCATTTGCTTTAATCGATGGCCATTAATCGATGGCTCAAATAGCCTCCATTCGATTCCTCGAAAAATATCACACCAGAAAGTTTTTATTTGCACCAAAATTTTGCTGTGCTAACAAGCTTCTCTCTCAATTAATTGAAAAATGTTGGGAAATTGAGGGTAAAACAGCCATAGCTCTATTTTCCAAACCGTGTGGTAGATGAAACAGCTTTCATTCGATTCCACAAAAAAAATCATATAAGAAGGGTCTCATTTGGTTCAAAATTTTCCAGTCCGTACATGTTGTTTTCCTGAATAAATAATAACTTCATTTTACGATACGTGCGGTATCTTAAATAACCTTCATTCGATTCCTCAAAAAAAAAAAAACACACACACACACAATAGATAAGTTTTTTACTCCAAAATTTTCCAATCCGAACAAGCTTTTTCTGAACTTTTTTTAAAAATGTTGGGAAATTAAGGGTTAAACAGTCATAACTCCATTTTACGATGCGTGCGGTGGCTCAAACAGCCTTCATCTGATTCCTCGAAAAAAATCACACTAGATAGGTCTATTTTTTTTCAAAACTTTGTTGTCCTAATCAGTGTTTTCATGGATTACAAAATAAAGGGGACATAGGAGTTGAAAAGGTGCTATATCACCGTTCGTCAGCTCTTGCAAAATCTGAAACTATATCCAATCGATTCTCCGGACATCTTCACTAAAGAAAAGTATAGTTTCATAGATTTGGTTGTTGTAGGAGGGAAAATATTGAATTGATTCGCGGTTTTTACACTTTTTTCCCATTGTGCATTGAAAGAAAAATCTAATTCTGCAATTGCTCAATAAGGAAGTCAAAAGAACGTCCCATTCCAGCGTTGCCGATAACTTTAGGGGAGAATGGGGATACTTGACCCCCTTTGCTTATTTTCTTCGTATCTTTTTGGAAAAATTTAGCAACTCAACGTCTTTTGCATTTTATAATAGCGTGTAATTTCAATTTTATATGCTCCAAAAGTTAGAACGATACATCAATTCGTAGATGAACTAGAAGCATTTTCGTGGGACTAAAAAAAAATTGTGATATTTTTTATGTTACAGAAGACCTGATTCTTTACTAAAGGAAACTTGATCCTTAATTCAGGGTGCCCTGACCCTGGCCCTAGTAAAATCCAAAGATAAACGGTCCGTTGACTATTTTTTGCCATATTAGTTCTCATTTCACAGTTTGTAAGTATCAGACAAAAAGAATTATAAAAGTTTGTCTACTGCCCTAGAGTCATTGCATACTTTCAGGCGCTATTTTTTAGTTTTTAGATAAATTCAGTGTTTTAAGTCTTTTTTATCAGTTAATTAGTGGATAAACATTAGTTATTGCATTAGTGGAAGATATGAGTAATTTCATGATCACGTCCAAAATTCTATAGAAATCGCATTTCTAGGTTCATGCCTGAAATATTGCACCTCGCGTAACTTTTGATCTCATCGATAGAACTTTTCAAAAACTTCAGACATGCTAACTTTATATTTCAACAATCACTGTGCGGAATTTATTTTAATAAAAAACGTATTGCAGTTTGAATGAGAAAAGTCCAAAAAGTCCGATTTTCGTAGATTTACTGTTTCTCAGGCCACACAAACTCCAGAAAACTCAAATTTTGTGATATAATAGTGTGATAGTTAATCTATCTAACGCAAAAAAAAAATTGATCAAAAAAAAATCATCAGAGTAAAAAGTTATGGAAGTTAAAAGTCGAAGTGACAGTGCGCGTTGTGTGCCAATTTTTTTTCATACCAGTTTTGCTTGAACAATTCATACTTAGAGAGTATAAAAAATATGTAAGTTCTGTATCATTGCCAAATTTTTTTCATACCAGTTTGCTTGAACAATTCATACTAAGAGAGTATAAAAAAATATGTAAGTTCTGTAGAATTATTCAGCTTTTTAAATCCCAACTTTCAAAATCAAATCCTAAAAATGCAAATGTTTTTTTAAGATTCAATTAAAAAATAATGGATTTTCAAATTTTGTTTTAGAGAAAAAAAATTGTATCTACTTAAATAAGCAAATAATAATCTAATTCTTTTCAACCAAAAGATATTCAGAAATAAAAGTAAGAGATTATATTTGCGGTTCAAATCAGATTTGTTTTCTACTCTTGTAAACTCGAAAAAATAAAAATTTGAAATTTTAGTTAAAAACTATGTTTTTGAACAACTAAGCATTTTTGAATAATTTATTCAGCCTATCAGAATCAATCGGCTAAGACGTCTTTAATTTGCAATATGAAAACCAATATTTTTTTAAAGAACGAAATCTTCACAAGGAATCCAAATTTTATTTTATATTTGTGATATCTGCTGGTTTTTGTTTCCAAACTGACTCTGATTAAGTATAAAATTTAAATTTTGAATCTAGAATTAAAACTATAAAACTGCGATCTCCTGCAATTTGAATTCTTAATGAAATTCTCACATTGATATGTTTATTCTAATTAATTATAAAACTTAACTTCGAGCTGAACCTGAATCTGTTTTTTTTTTATTTGAATTCCGGATCTGAATTCTGCTCTTTGAACCTGAGTTCAAAATCTGAATTCCGAAACCGACTACGAGTTCCAGATAATAATTTTTTTAACTTTGAACCAACAAGCGAAATTGGTATCAAAACCCTCAACCAGAAAACTCTTATTTGAAAAACTGAATGGTAATCCGAAATCTGATCCCAGACATCGAATTTGGATGTTAATAAACAAATTTTTATCCACAAAATCCAGAATTATTCGAACCTAAGCTTACCAGATATTTTTCCGATTATATCCGGGCCGTGCAATTTCGGATTATTTTCCCAATATCCGTTAATATCAATATAATTTAATATAAATCATGAAGACAAGCTTTCAAAAACCTGTTTTGTTATATAAAAATAGTTAAGTTTCTAAAAAAATCGTTCATGTTAATTTTGATGAAATTTGTTAAAAAAAAACTTGGACGCACGAAATGTAATTATACTTTTAATGAATCGATTCAAATTCTTGGCTGATTTTACTAATAATTTGAACGAAATCAGGCAACATCTGGGCAATGTAGCAAGTCTTCGCTTATTGAAATTTGATATTAGGGACATCTATCAGAAAAAATGAGAAATTTTTGGAAAACTGTACTAGAATTGTAGACCTGGAATAAGATTTCGAGGTTTTCGCTTTAGTTTCGAGTCGAGATTATTACTATTGAAACATTTTAGTCAATTGTCAAAATTTGATTAAAAATTTGAAATTTTAAGTTTAGAGAAGAATATTTCGCTTGGCTTTTTGGAACTTGAACTCCAAAGAATTTTTTTTTACTAAAATTGCTCAATGGGGAAGTCAAAAAAATGATCCATTTCAGCGAGGCTGATAACTTTACTTACTTACTTACTTGATGGTTCCGCGTCGATTCTCCGGCGCATAGGGCCGTGGTAAAAAAACCTCCATTGTTGACGACAGCGTCTCCACTTGGTCCCAGTCAAGATTCTCGTCGACAGTTCGGATTTCGGTGGCTTTGCCACTTGTGGCGGCAGAATTCTGGTTCTGCCTCTCCTACGATATCTTTCTGGATTTCATTCAAGCGCCTCTCTGCAAATCTCGATCTCATCTTTTCGCAGCATATGCCCAATCCATCTCCACTTACGTTTCCGAATCTCGATTTCTAGCGCCTTACGATGATACCGGCGATGTAGTTCCTCATTTGAGAGAAAGTTGCCAGGCATGATGACAGCGAGGATGATATTACGCAGGCAACGATTCACAAATAATTGCAGTTTTCGCGTCATTACCAAGTTTCGCACTCGTACAGCAATACGGATTTGACGTTTGAGTTGAAGATTCGGATTTTCGTTCGTAGAGAGATCTTGCGTGAGCGCCAGCTGTTCCGGGGATTCGCAAATGCAAATCGGGCTTTTCTGATCTGGGATTCGATGTCTTTCCTGGTACCGCCATCAGGCGTTTTCTGGCTACCAAGATGGTGGAAGCACTTCACTTTCTCAACCTGTTGCCCAGCTACCACAAAGTTTGAAGAATTTTCTGTGTTGATTTCCATCGAATTGGTCTTTCCGACATTGACTTTAAAACATGCTGCCTTGGAGCTTTCGGTGAGGTCGTCGAGTTTGTTCTGCATGTCTTGTTGTCTTTCGGCGAGCAAAGCAATATCCAGCCAGGTCAAGGTCGTTCAGTTGCTCCATTGTCGAAGGATTCCACGGCAATCCTCGGTTTGGTTTATAGTCAATGGATTCAGTCAAGATCTCATCCATTACGATGAGTAGCGGTGATTTGATACATCCTTGTCTCATTCCAGCAGTTAACGGGGTTGCAGAACCTTGCACGAAAAATGCCTCGTACTGTGTTTCCATGAGATGTACTAGTTTCTCTGGGACTCCTCTACGTATAAGTGCAGCAGCCCAGATGTTTTCATGGTTAAGTCAGTCGAATGATTTTTCGAAATCGAAGAACACCAGCAAAAGAGAGTCCTGGAATTCGTTAATTTGTTCCAGTAGATATTATTCGTATCGTGGTGTGATCCACACATGATCGTCCGCATCGGAATCCAGTTTGCTGCCGTCGAAGTGTAGCCTCGATTTTCTCCTGGATACTGTTCAGGATCACTTTGCAGAGTACTTTGAGGGTTGTACTGGTCAACGTTATGCCACGCCAGTTACCGCACTCTTTCAGGTCTCCTTTCTTCGGGACCTTCACGAGGATACCCTGCATCCAGTCGGCCGGGAATGTTGCAGTATCCCGAATGTCATCGAAAAGACGGTGCAACATTTGTACTGGCAAGGCAGGGTCGGCATTTCAGCAGGGATGCAATCGATCCCAGGCCCAGGTGCTTTGTAAATTTCATGTCACTTCTATTTCGGCCAGCGAGGGCGCTTCCGAGTTGGCGCCATTGTTCGAAGTGCTCAGTCCATCGTTTGAGCTGATCTCTTCGAACGGTCAATAACTGACCTGCTCGGTCTTTTAGCGACATTCTATAGCATTAGTTCTTGTACCACTGAATAGAGTTATCATGTAATTTCTCAAACACATGCTTATTATTTTTTTTTCTATCTCAATTTACAGGATGGACTCGTCCGGATCTACAGCGGAATCGTCCTCATCGGAGGCCAAAGATATACCGTCCAGCGTCGAGGCCGCTCTGCTGAGAGCTCGCACCGAAAGTGAAGGTTCCGACAAGTATGTTTGTGTTAAAATCAGCATTCTTACGAAAATTATTAACGTATTGTTCCTTTAAAGATCGGGTCCAACGAGGTTCGTCCTTCCCGGGACATCCAGCAGCCCACCGAAAATTCTTACCCTGGAGGAGGTTCAAGATGCCGTCAAAAACATTGAAAATATGACCCTGGCCCACGAAATCGCCATCAACAGCGACTTCAAGCTGCAACCGTACGAACCACCGGAGAACTCGCTGGAACGCATCATCAAGGACACGATGCACCGGGCCTACTGGGACATCCTGAAGGAGCAGCTGGCTCGAGAGCCGCCCTGCTACGATATGGCCATCCAGCTGTTGGCCGACATTAAGGACGCTTTTAAGAGTATTCTGAGCAAGAACAACGAGCGAGCGCTGGCTCGGATCAACGAAATTCTGGACGAAACTGTGATACGCCAGCAGGCCGAACAAGGTGTGCTAGACTTTGGAACCTACGCTAAATTTGTGATTCATATTATGGCCTTGTCGTGTGCTCCGGTGCGAGATGAACAGATAGCCAAACTGAAGGAGATTTCGGATGTTATTGAACTCTTCCGAGGTATCCTGGAGGCGCTGTCGGTCATGAAGCTGGACATGGCGAACTGTCTGTTGGATGCTGCCCGTAACGATGTCATTGCCAATTCCGTCGAGTATGAGAAACAGAAATTCAAACAATTCCTAGAGCTGTACAAGGACGGGTTCCCGGAGACGGAAAAGTGGTTGAAACGAAACAAGGTACCGGAAACAGGTTCTGCCGATCAAGAACAGGCTGCAGCCAGCAACGATCAGCAGCGCCGATCCAAGGACACAATTTTCAACGCTTATCTTGAATTGATCGATTGGAACTCGGAGAACGAGTTCCCGGAAATGTTGGAAATGGATCGGGACCGCGTGATTGGCCTGCAGGGTCGGGCTTCCCGTCTTTGCAGCTGTGCCTCAACACTTGCCATTACTAGTGCTGCCATACCACTAATCGCACAATCCACCGATGCTCGCAAAAGCCTCGCTAAAGAGCTTGTTATTTTAGTTCAAAATTGCAACAACACCAAGGATCTGGATGATGCTATCGAAAACATCTGGTTACACGTACGATCCGTGGTCGTCAACCGATTGAAGGATCTGAACCAACCCGAGCTGAACGAATCCGTGGAAAGCTCCCTGAAGGCACAGATCCTGCAGGTCGCAAAGAAAGAATCCCCGGTGCGAGCGCTGATCTGGAAGCGACTGCTGGCCTACATTCAGCTGGTGCTCAGGACCAACAGCCATATTCCGGTGCCACCCGGTTTCCAGGAGTTTGCTGACGAGGTCGAAAGTTTAGCGACCGCTTTCAAACGAATTTCCTACTATAACTACGCCGTCTACGGGGAGTATTTCCATGAGATCTTGAACAAATTGTAGAGCCTACGAGCAAGTGTTTCTCAAAGGTTGAAGTTCTTCCGTGTATTGATTTGTTCAACTGAAACCCTCCCTGGCATCACTCCTTGTGTGTAGTTTTGTGATTCGCGTCTTATTGTGAAGTAGATTAGTTTTAGTCGGTATCTAAACTCTTATATAAAACCAGTATATATCACAACTTTAAGTTAGTCATTTTTCTTTTCGCTCTACATACGATATCGGAACTGAAGAAAGTTTTCAGGAGTTGTTGAAATGTGATAGTTATGAAACGGATTCGGATAGGTTATTGGTTCATATCAAAGATAACGAAAAAGTAATGAATGACGGATAGGCGGACACATGCCGGCCTAGGTGGAACGAATTCGGTAGCCGCCTAATAAAAATAGCATTATTCCAGTACAGCATCCGCGCGTAGATGTGTAACCCCCATATTCGATCGAATCCAAACTTAATCTGACTAACAAAAAAAACCAGAACTGTGTATAGCATATTACATGATGTGTATAAATGATTTTTACGTATAATTCAGTAAACGAAGATCGTTTTGTTGAACAGAAAGAAATATCCTTCTTGGAAAATTTACAGGGTAAAGTCTTTGCAAGATTATAAATCATCAAAGTATGCTTTCAAAAGTCACACCTAAATGTCGATTTTTGATTATTGTTTTTTTTCGGTTTTTGTAGTAGGTAGTTGAAAGAGCCCTTTTTAGTTATGGAGCAATCAAATTTAGAGGAAAATTTTAAATTTTCCTATCGTGTAGCCAGGCAATTTATTTTCGATTTGGCTGATGAAGGTGAGTGATTGATTTGAACGGTTATTTTTTAAGGTATGTAGTACATTTTAAGTGATCACAAAAAGAGGGCTAGGAAACCGTTTCGAAATTCTCTCGAAATGTTTTTGGGATTGTTGGCAACCTGCATTGATCAAGATCGTGAAGTCCCCAGTTTGTACTCTCATTCTACAAAGGTTTAAGGACTTTATACCATCCAGAACTATCGAAGGGTTACGAATCCCTTTTATTTACATGTAAGGTAAAATCAATGTTACGATCGCCAATTTGGAGTTCCAGATATGGACTCTGTTAGATCCAGAGTCCATCTGTACGTAAAGTATGTAAAATAAATTCAAAAAATTTGAAAAAGTTTCTTACAACATTTTGTATTGTGAGAAGTCGTTTGGCATTATGAACTCAAAATCGGCCATTTTTGCACTTACACCACGTTCGTTCTGAAGTCCCATCTTGTCTACCACCAACCTTGATCCCTGGTTTGTTTGACTCTCATTCATGAACAATTGGGATATCTCGAATACCTGCCTGTTACCACACAAGCCGTTGGGCTGCGTAGTACAAGTCGAGAAATATCTATGCTTCTAACACGAATGCACAAATCCGAAATCACAAAAAGATAACCTTGTCATCACACCATCCGATTGACACTTATTCTTACTTTTTCGACCTCCCAGATAAAGTAACAGCAACGCAATGGTTACGTAAGTTGGCGTCAACGACAGACAACCCTGGCCTCCGTAACCACTACCTTAATCTACTTTTGGTGAGTCTTCAGCAAGGTACGCTGGTCGGTCCGTTCAAACAATCACCCCCGGAAGATGGAGCCGGCAAGTTGGTACCCTTCGAAAAGGACTATCAACCGAAAGACATCCAACAGTTGATCGTGCAAGAACGCGAGAAGATTCCACCTCCCCCGGTAACGGAACAATCCCTTTCCGGAGATCGACATTCGACCGAATATGCCGCTGCCCAAGAGATTCCCAACTTTGGTTCCCAGTTTGGTTATGTTTGTTCGGCTGAACCGCTCAGCGAGTTTCAACGGAGCAATCAATCGAAATTGACGGATGCTTTGCAGGGCCCTTCCAAAGTTACCTTGCAAAGCCTGAACGAAAGTATTGACCAGTTTATCCGGGAAGAACTACAGAAAAGGGAAACGAATGTTCGTATAGAAAGTTCACGGGAACCATGCTTTGAAGATAGCCAATTAAGGTTCTCTCCTGACCCGATGGCACCAGCTACTCCAAACGTGTTCAAACCGGGACGGTCAAAACAAGGTTTACATTACGAGTTGAAAGAATTCGGCCTTCCACCCAACACCAAGTTCGGCTATCCGTGCTCGAAGTTCTCCAAAATTACTTGTAAGTGTTGATAACCTCGAAAGGTATATCAGGTTTAATTCAAATGAATCTTCTCACAGGGACACCTTCAAATCGAGCTGGAAGACCGCAGGTCAGGGATATTGTCAAAGACCACCCTTTTCCGTCGACGAATAGCTCAATACCTAGGAGTGAACACGAACTTTCTGAGCAACAGAGGCGTGCTCGGCTAATCCAAGGTGCCGATACTCGGACGCGTGATCTCTTGAACAGATACTACGCTCAAGAGGTGGTGAAACCACGTAGGCTCGAATACTCCGATGTTGAAGAAGCGGAGGAAGGTTTTGAACCTCTGTTACTCGATGAAACCCCGCCAGATGAAATCATTAACCTGGACAGCTTTGATCAAAATCGTCTTTTTGGGGACAGTGAAATGGCTTCACCAGAAATTCGACGAGTTTTACGTACTTCGAGGGGTCATCCCAGTGCAAGAAGGTACAGCCCTCAGAAACATTCGACGGTTGAAGAAACTTTTGGTTCGTCCCGTGCCAACTTGTCAAAAGTCTCTAACCTTGAACTGGTTGACGATCCTTCCTCACCTTTCGACTTTTATCGTGAGGCACAAAATCGCTATCGAGAAATAATGCGAGAAATTACTCCACCTCCAATCAGCCGTACTCCTCAAACTAGTCGACAATATCAACAACCTCGAGTTACCCCTCTTCAAAGTTCACGAGTGGTAGAAACACCAGATCAAATGGCGGCCATAATCGGAAGAATTCAACACCAAATTAGCACAAACAATGAGCTTTCACAAATCATAGCCAAGTCTCCACAATCGGCACCAACCGAACAGCTGAAGTGCGAGTTGAAAAACAGTAACCGTGCTCTAGATAAAATACGAAACCAGTTGCAGCGTATTCGAGAATCTAACCGAGGAGGTGCAAAAAGCAATGAAACCCTGGACCGTTTCAATCAATTCAAACGACAGTTGCAAAATTTGTCCGCCCTAGTCGATGTAACACAGAACAGTATCCACAAGCTTTCCAATACAATAGAAAACGTTCCGGAGCCTACCCTGCAGAACGCTGTTTTGGAGAGCGCTTCCATAGGGGAGAATTTGCACCACATTTCCCGACAAATACGCTTCTTGATGGACACCTTTGACAGTTCGACGGCTGATACTTCTTTGGGTCTTATCGATGAAACGGGTCTATCAGGAGGTGGATTCGATGAATCGAATGCTATCGTTCAGGCGCTTGAGAAGTTGAATGCATCGATGATGGACGTATTTAAGAGCCCGAAATCTAACAAGATTACTAACGCAGTTGAAGCGTTGCATAATCTTCAAAGCCTTGTTGACAGAATGAGTATCGGTGCATCTACGTTGGATACTAGTATGCCGTATGAATCGTTGGCCGATACATTCTTGGAACTGGAAGAATCTATTCGATCGGAGATCGCTGCTGTCCAAGCGCTTTCGAAAGCTACACGTGTTCAAGAACTCGTACAGAAATCACAAGGCACTGTAATTGAACTCAGTGATCTTTTGAAGAGTGTTCAAGACTTAAAACGTAAACCATCTAGACAAAGTGAAATAAATGCACGATTGAAGCAGTTGAAAGCAGGCCAACTGCGGACTCCTCCACCTATGCCTGCAACACCTCCGAGTAAGACCCCACCTACAGCGCCATCTTACAAACCTTTCATGCTCGAATCGGAAGAGTCCGAAGATTCTTCCAAGGATTTCCAAATTTTACGTGAGGAAGAAATGAGTCACGGTTTTTTGGAGGATGTCGCAAGTCCTTCTCGATGGGCTCGGTCCCAACCGATGAGGCAGGAACATCTGGACGATTCGGCCATGATTACCGATGATTTGTTTGAAGAGGGAGTAGCTTCACCTCGCAGAGTTGATCAATCTATGAGGCAGGAACATCTGGACGAGTCGGCCATGTTTACTGATGATTTGTTCGAAGGGGGTATTGCTTCACCTAGCAGAACTCAAGGTCCACCGAGGTATTATCGAGCGGGTTTCGAAAGTAGCCATGAAAAAAGCGATACGAGGGTTAGCTTTCAATGCCTACCCGAACAAAGCAGTTCTAACCGAGAACGATCTACTCCAAACGTGTCTAGAGCCGAAGTTCTCGGAAGAAGTTTAGAGTCCAGTATTTCACCTCACGCAAAGGTCGGGTATTTACGCCCGAAGTCTGAAAAGACAGGTAAGTACCTAGAAGTTGATTAAAAATTTTATTCAGTCCAAATTGATGAATGTTTACTTCAATCAGGGACTCCTCCTAATCGTGCTGCTCGACCTCAAGACAGAAATGTTATCGAAGACTATCCTCTTTCGTCGATGCATAGCTCAGTACGCAGACCTGAACATGAACTTTATCAGCGCCAAAAACGTGCTCAGTTAATTCGAGGTGGCGACACTCCGATACGTAATCTACCGAACAGATACTACGCTCAGGAAGTGGTGAAACCTCGAAGACTACAGTACTCCGATGTTGAAGACACGGAGAAAGCTTTTGAACCCCTGCTACTCGATGAAACGCCAGCCGATGACATTATCAACCTGGATAGCTTTAACCAAAGTCAACTTTTTGAAGACAGTAAAATGACTTCACCTGAAATACGGCGATATTTACGTTCTCCGAAGAGTACTAGACAAAAGCGTTCACCAGTAGAAAAATCTTTATTAACTACCCATGACAATCTCTCTAAAATTTCTGAAATTGATTTTGTTGACGAATCTTCCATTCCTCTGGACTGCCTCCGTGAAGCACAACATCGACGTAGTAAATTGATGCGAGATATAACTCCATCTCCAATCGATCGTACTCCATCTCGGATTACCCCCCTTCTAGATCCCCATCGGGTAGACACCCCTGATCAAATGACCAACATAATTGGAAGAATTCAACAGCAAATCAACACAAACAACGAGCTCGCCCAACTGATAGCAAGGTCTCCACAAACGGCACAGAGCGACCAGTTGAAGTGCGAATTGAACATCAGTAACCGAGCTCTGGACAGTATTCGAACCCGGTTGCAGCGTATTCGAGAATCTAACCTAAGAGGTCCAGAACGCAACGAATCTTTAAATAATTCCACCAATCAGTTCAAACAACAGTTGCAAAATTTGTCCGCCTTAGTCGATGTTACACAGAACAGTCTCCACAATCTTTCCAATACAATGGAAAATGTTCCAGAGCCTGCCGTACAGAACGCTGTTTTGGAAAGCGCTTCCATAGGGAAGAATTTGCACCACATTTCCCGACAAATACGCTTCTTGATGGACACTTTTGACAGCTCGATGGCTGACTCTTCTTTAGGACTTATCAATGAATCTGCCCTTTCCAGAGGAGATGGATTGGACGATTCGAATGCTATCGTCCAGGCGCTCGAGAAGTTGAATGCATCAATTTTGGACGTTTTTGGTGGCCCGAAACCGAACAAGATCACCAATGCAGCTAACGCGTTGCAAAATCTTCAAAGCCTTGTCGACCGAATGAGTTTTGGGGCGTCTACGTTGGATACCAGTATGCCGTATGAATCCCTAGCCGATACGTTTTTGGAACTGGAACAGTCCATTCAATCAGAAATCGCTGCTGTACAAGCGCTCTCGAACGGGAGCTGTATTCAAGAACTGGTACAGAAATCAAGAGACACTGTAGAAAAACTGAATGAGCTTTTGATGGTTGTCCAAGATTTGGAAGAAAACGTAGGAAACCAGTCGGTTCAACCTACAAGAAAAACCGAAATAACTACCCGTTTAAAGCATTTGAAGGCAAGTCAACTTCGTACTCCTAGAGACATTCCTGTTACACCTTCATTGAAAACTCCTCCGTCTTCGCCCCATCACAAACCTATTACTCTGGAACTGGATGAATCTTCGAGGGATTACCAAATTTTAAGGGAAGAAGAAATGAGTCACGGTTTTTTGGAGGACGTTGAGAGCCCACGCTGGGCGCGATCGCAGCGTCAACCCATGAGACAGGAACATTTGGACGAGTCGGCGATGTTTACCGATGATTTGTTCCACGAGGGTGTAGCCTCACCTCGGAAAGCTGACCAATCAATGCGGCAGGAACATCTGGACGAGTCGGCCATGTTTACCGATGATTTGTTCCAAGAGGGTGTGGCGTCACCTCGCCGAGCTGGTGGCAATCGAATCAATGAAGATTTCAGTCAACTAATCAATAGCGTAAGACAGCAGCAGGCTTCTCCAGGGCTAGGGAACACAAACGAGCAGATTCTTCAACGGTTGGAAAGTTTGCAGGAAAAGGTCAATCATGTTTTGAACACAGAACGATTTTTGTCGGGTTCGTCCAGGGGTGATCCTGCTCAACACCATTCGAGAAGACGGTAGAGTTAGTTCATGAATGATGATTTTAGTTTGTTCGAAATTTTCTGAATTCATGGTGTTTTCGGTTTAGCTAAGACATTTTTGATGAATGTTTCAAGATCATGAAATTCTCTGAAATGAAAATTTTAGTTTATAAATATATATTGAATATTCATGTTAGATATTTGTTGTTACGTGTTTGTTTAATTTACTAACGAAGAGTTCAGATTTTCAACAATGTTTAAGACTTAAAGAAAAACAAACATTGAAGCAAAAACATCCGATTCCTCGAAAATGATATAAGATTCATGATTAG